>NW_019388027.1:0-1140 GCF_000671375.1 Centruroides sculpturatus
TTATAATTATTTTCGTAGAAGAATTAAATATTAAAAGAAAATCAACACAAAGGAATAAGAAAAAAGAAAAGAATTCAATGAATAAAAACGTAAAAATAGAATGTTAAATATAAACATTTTATTTATCTAAAATCTACAGTTTTCCCGTTAAAAATTTAAAAATAACTTGATATAAATTTTGTTTTTTTTTTTTAAATATGTCTCGTGTTGTGCCCATATATTGTTGATATATTACAGGTTTCATGCGATAACTTAATACCGATTACAATATATTTAAATCATTTCTTCAAGTAATTTCGTTCTTGGTGTCGTGTAACTAACTTCATCTTTCTTATGTAATAAATTTTTCTTTTTATTTTAAAACTGCTTTTTTTTCAGAAATAATTTTGTCACTTTTTTTTAAAGAAAAGAATTTTATTTTTATCTTAAAACAAAAATATAATTTTTTAACATTTAGAATCAATTTAATTAAAGAAGAATAATTGTGTTATATTGAAAAAATAATATATCACTTATGGCAGTTCTAATATAACAAATTACATAGAAAATTTCTAATGGCTTTCAAGGTGAGAAGTTTATTTAAATCGTGTCATTTAGAAAATCAAATTTTTGTACTCTAAATAATATTGTTTGAATTATTAATTATCACATTAAATATTGAATAACTAGAACACTGTTATTTTATATTACAACACGGTCTAATATTTAAAATATTAGAATGTGTTGTAATATAGCTCATGGTACTCATACTGTCAGATAATACTTTACAAATAATAAACTAAACCCATATTTATCTTGTGTTTTCGTAAGATAGTGCTAAGTCCATTAATACTGAAGAACTTTGTTTCGTGCATTTATATACTTTACCATCATTCACAAAGCGAAAATTCCGATCCGCACATTCGTTTTCTAAGCATTAAGCCATATTGCACTTCCCACAACATCCCAGGAGTTTATGTTCTCACTTTTACTGTAAATATTTTACTAGAAACATTTAGTAAGCTTACATTTTTGTCGTAGGTTGATATAATAAATATTTTAAAATTTATAACATATTCATCTTTCTGCAGTTTCTAGAGAGCTAAAGAATGAATTTGCATAGATGTACTTTGTTGCCCTTTCCAGAAGCAAATGATAATA
>NW_019388027.1:3924-8205 GCF_000671375.1 Centruroides sculpturatus
ATATATTTTTATTATTAATAATGAAGAAACTGTGTTAATAAATTTTTAAAAATTGTTTAATAAATAATAAAATATAAAAGAAAAATGTCTTGTAGCCGAAAATGCATAAAAATGAGATTAGCAATTTAATCAGATTTGATTCAAGAAATAACTATTTGCATTTTGTAAAATAATCCTAAGAGAAAATTACATTTTTAAAGGATATAAAATAAATTTTAGTTTCTTATCATAGTTGTACTGTAAACTGCATCTCATATAATAATATGCATGGTTAGTTTCAGACATGAAAAGATATCAACGCACCTGGAGAGTGCTTAATAGGTTAATTAAAGATCATTAGTTCAGAAAGAGACTTTTGATCTGAGCGAAAATCCCGTAAAAATTTGATTGTATTCATGAATATACTTCTTTTCTAGATAAGTCCATATAAAAATGATATTTAAAATTTTGTAATCATTTCAAAAAATTAAAAAGATAAAAAAAACTTGTGCAATTTTAGAATCCTGTTGACAACCGTACAATTATCGAAAAATTAGATAAATCTTTTCGAGTTCTCTCCTATTAACCTATTGAAATAAAAATAATCATTTATCATCGAATGGAATTCATCGTAATTAACTGTCAGAGGAGAACTTTTGCATATGCTTTGGTGATAATTTACTTTTAGAAATAAATAATGTTCTGTTTTGTAAAAGAAAACCAAAGGGAATTAATTATTATGAAAGGAAAATTGATTTCGTCATCCATTAAACTTACAAGCAAGAAAGTCATAAATTTATTCTTAAATTTCCAAGATAGTATAATTGTAGTTGAAAGATTTATTGAGTACTTCTGACTAACTTCTACTTAAAATCGACTTTCTATAAAATTTAAAATCGAGCTGAAGTCAAATTTTTATCACTCTTGTGTAAAATAAATCATGTTTTTTAATCTCCAAAACATGAAATTTTTAATCAGAAAATAAAATACATATTAAAAAAAAATAATAAGATTGCGACAAACCATTTAATTTTATACGATATGATAAATAGAACTGGCAAAATACCAAATTAAAATAGGTTAGAAAGAAAATATAATTATAAATTTAATCGTTTCTCTTGATCGATAATGAAAATACAACTCTTGATGAAAAATAGGTGAGTTAATATTAATAGTGTACAACTGGAAAACATTTTTAATTTTAACTATTTTTATTAACTTCAGATTGGAATGCCATGAATTTAAATTTTACATAGCTATGCAAATTTCAAATTTATTTACTATATTTACATTTGGAATTGCGATTTCTCCATTTTAGCAGCAAGTAATTAATTTAACTGTTTGAAGTTGATGAAATACCAACTCCTCTTTACATATATTCTATAAAATGAAGTTACGAGTTTTTTAAATTGTTTTTATTTAAGATTTCTCACATAAATTAGTTTATTTTTCATTTTAAATAATTCTCTATTTTAACAATTCAAAAACCTTATCTTTAAGTTCATTTTTAAAACGTTATTTATTTATTTTTTTTTACTAAATAAATGCATTTTTAAGATCTATCAGTTCTATAATTTTTACTTTTTAGTTAAATTTATTCTTTTATAATTCAAGTTTACAACTCATTTATTTTTCTTTTATATAAAACCTTTGATTTATCTAGAACCTAAGGGTCTTTACCAGTTAAGATTTATGGCTTTCTAACTTAAATTTACTGTCTCTCCAATTATAAAATGTCTACTTCTTCGAGCCATCTATCATTATTTCTTATTTTAATATGTAGCTTTATAACTCAACCCAAACTTTTTGTGTGATTTATTTTTTCCACTCTTCTTTAACTTATCACTTAAATTTTTAATCTTCTCCAGCTCTAGTTACAATTAAATTGTACACGTAACATGACTGAAATTCTCCATTTCCACTTAAGGATTTCAAATAGAAAATTTTGATATTGAAGAAAAAAAAATAATAGGACTTTAATTGGAAATGCTAATACTTTCATTCGAGATTATTCTCTTTTATTTTTTTATTGAAATTGATTTATTAAAGTAAAAACCGAGAGAAAGAATTTTAAATTTCATCAAAGCGAGAGAATTTAGCGCTAAAAAGATGTTAATGGAACTTAAGACACGATGTGAATAGCTTCAAGAAATAAAAAAAAGAGTGTCAGAAAAATCAAATGGTGAGCTTAGATTACGGTAACTGAATAAGAAATCAATTATATTGACAGAATGAAATAAATTATCAGATGTAAAGAAGATGACAAGTCTGTATTAGAGTGAAGGCAAATGCCTTTTTACGCTACGATAGTCACAGACAAAATATTGCATTTAACACTTTGAAAATTCTTTGGAACATTTTTTACAATTTTTTTTTTTGGCCTTATAAACTATTCTAATGGAAATGAAATTGTTATATTTTTATTATTTTAAAGATTTTCCTAATCGGTTTTTGAATAAAACTATCCTCGCTCTTACTAAATATTTCAAAAATTAATAAATTACATAACATTAATATAATAAATATACTTGTATATTTTATTATTCCATTATTAAAGTTCTTAGTTTAATATAAAGAAATGTTTCTTATATTTGTCGAACAATATTTTAATTATATAAATTAAGTCATATGCCGAATTTATTTTTGTTTTATAATTGATATTTCCTTAAATTTATGAAAATGAATCGAAATTTTTATTATCAAAACAATTTTGTTGAAATTTATTTTAATTGAACGGTATGAGTACTCATTTAAAGAATGTAGATAAAATGATATTCGCTTTATGAATATTACTAGATATTATAAAATTAAATTTAAAAAAAATTCTCATTTATTTCTTTATAAATTCAATTGTTTAATTGAAAAAATAAAAGTTTAAATAAAAATAAATTTACATAATATTAAAAAGAACAAATTAATAAATAAATAAAAATTGTTCACCTAAATAAATACTTTTTTAACACAAAATTAATTAAATTGTCTTTAAGAAATTATATTAACGGCTTTAAACCATGTTTTTTCCCCCTCTCTTCCATAAATGTTATATTTTAATACTCCTGGAAAATTGCATTTTGCAATTAAATTGTTACAAGTTAAAATCTCATGTTAATTGCGACAAATGTTTATTTCTTACTTTTTACTCATCAAGCAGCAATTAATTTTTAATTTAAAACTTTTTACCTGAAGAAAATTAGTTTTTAAAAATAATTAATTTCGCTACATATTCCGATTAATTTCATTTAATGTTTTTTCCTTCTTCCCATTTTAAATAACAATATTAATTATAAAGATAAATGAAAAATACATATCATTAAATTGTTCTTTTACTTATTAAATTCCTTCCATATGATGCAATATATCGTTAAATATATAACTTAATTCTTAATTTTTTTTAATAGGAAAATACATTAATAAATCATATTATAATTATAAAATTTAAAATAAATTGTTAATAATGATTATATAACTTATCATTAATAATAAAAGAATAAAAAAATAATTTAATATACAAGCGTATGCATAATAACATTCGCAACCATAATTTAATACATGATAAAGAAACAAATATAATTAAATTTTATTTAAATAACTTTAAAATTTATTATTTATAAATAAATGTAATTAAAGAACTCTANTCTAAATTTAAGTTAAAATTCATGAAAGAACATCAAAGGATATCACAAGAAATATTTTTCTAAATAAATGGTATTTATTCGGAAAATACTCTTTACAGTAAGAAAAAATATACACATATTGAAACGGATAGAAAAATAATTATTAAATACAGTGTTTTAAATAATAGGTTTAGTAAGGAATAAGATTTAATATGCAACAACTAGAGCCTACATGAAAAATGATATTTAATTTAAGAAAAAAAAATTATATTTCATTAATTCACTTATGTTGTTTTCCATTACTTCAATTTTTTTCATAAAAAATTCAGGTAATAGGAACTATCTGATGCAAAAAGTTACTCATATTCCAAAAGAAGTGCAAGAATGACATTAATGTAATGACTTTACTTGAGAGAAAAATATATTCATAAATTACCTTTTTATCTTTAGCTTAATTATCATCTATAGTTCAGAACCTTCTCCATTTTTTAAGTTAAAAACTTTTAATGTTCTAGCAGTAAAATAGCATTTAAGTAATCAGAACAATAATTAACATGAGAAGTAATTAAGTTTAAATTTAATCAGAGTTATATATTTAATGGGTAATATGTAATTCAAACGTTTTGAAAATTGTTATTTTACATATCGGTTTATGTTTTAGTTTGGTAATTTAAAAATTTATATCAAT
>NW_019388028.1:0-3383 GCF_000671375.1 Centruroides sculpturatus
AGGAAATCCTCAGAAAAAAAAAAAAAAAAAAAAAACAATTGCATTAGTGATTTTAAGTCTGGTTAGTCTGACTCTAAGTCTGATTAGTTAGAGTGATTAAATTAGCTAGGTGTATACGGTAAAATACGTTGATTTTTGTCTAAATTTTGATTTGTTGATTTCTGTAAGATTTTCTTATTTTTTTATTAACCCTCAATACCGAAATAATCCCGGGATCCCGGGATTGACTAAGTATAATCCCGAAATCCCGGGATTAGAAATAAGGACCGGGATCGAATTCCCTAGTTGATAGTGACGTAGCTAACAAGACGTTACAAATCTACCATGATAGGTGAACTACCGAAAAACTCCAATAAACTTGCACACAATATTGTATCATAAAATTTATTTACATTGTATAATTATTAACAATAAGCAACAAGATAACAAATAACACTGTTTATTTTAAAACTGTTAACATATAAGAACTAAAAACAAGTACACAGTAAAGATATAATTGCTGTTTTACGTAAATGCTAACGTCTTTATCAGCTTAGTTGAGACAGAATACAGTTAAGGTTAGACAGGCGGATGGACGACATTGAGAAAGTATAGTTCTATAATACGAAAACTGCAGCCCAATAAGATTACGATAAATAAATCTCTCTTACCTCTCCCCAATAAGAATCATGTATACCATTTTTTTCTTACATTATTTATTTATTTACTTAAACTGTTTCCAGATTACTATTTTAAAAAATAGCTGAGAAATCTTACGTTTCGTAACTTTTCTTCAAGTGGAGTTGTTCGACGGGAATGATCCAAAATGTACTCACGAATAGGTTTTCTACATTTAAAAGCTTCCATAATCACCTACTAAGAAATAGCTACTATAAGAATACGTCTTTATAGGAATGAAAAAGTTTAAAACTAATACTAAATAAATATGAATTCAACAGTTATCAGCAGAACTTCTAAAACAGAACTGATAACATAATATTTCATTTGATATTTAGCCTTGAAAATCACGTGCGATAGTACAATACATTTATATAATCGTGATTAGTGTTGTCGATGACGTGCATCGCTGATTACAATAAAATCCATGTAGCTGCAATGCTAAATCTTTTTTGTTTGTTAAGTTCAAAGCTGTATTACATAAGCTACATATACTGTACTTGAATTTTTGTTATATTAGAATTTAATTTTAAAATTAAAAAGTTGCTTAATATCTCTAACACATATATAGTTGTAAGCTTCTTATATGTTAATTTCTTTATTTTGTCTTCTTTCTAACGATGTAAAATACTCGTAGAATTCCGAAAGTGCTTTTTTTTTATGTTCATTTTATGGTAATTTGATTCAACACCACAAAATAAACGTAATAAATTTAAGAAACTCGCTGTAAATTATCTCAATTACACCGATTATCGTCGGCTTTGTGTAAAATTTGAGAGGAAGGTGTTATTTTTTAAGATCAGGGTAGCTGGTCAGTGTAGCCCATACTGACTAACTGCTACTACTGTCAATAAGTCTTTAACTGTTTTATTGTCTTGTAAACGAAAACTTTTCCTGATTTTAAGTCGGTCAAATTATAATGTTATTATTTTATTGTACTCAGAAGAATGTTTTCTTTAGTTAACAAGTAGTTTTGTTATAGATCTAATTAATTTTATATTTTAGTCGCAGTTTAACCGGTAACCCCGAGGTTTCCGGCGTGTTGGTCTCCCCCTTTTTATGCGGCATGCCTGTCATTCCGCGAAAATATGGTATCAGTTTCGTATACAAAGTTTCTTTATTTTTATTAAAAACATATAAAAAATTCTATGAAAATAATTGCACAATATTTTATTATAACCGCATTACGTATCTTATTACAAATTTCTATACTACACGTGAAAAAAAAAAGATAAGATCACTATTGTATATTCGATTAGTGGAGGAGTGGAAGCGCGGTATCGTCAGCATCCAAAATAAAGCCAGATTCGCGCATGCGCTTTACAGAGCACCAACCTCACCCTGTTTAGCCGGAGGAAGCCTAGGACCTCGGGTGGATGCTACACGTATAACGCTTCCAATTCTATCCAGGACCGGTTCCGAGCCGTTGGCCGCCCTCCCCGATTATGCGAATCATGAGTAGATTTATAATTTAACCCAACCGATAAGAATTTACTGGTATGTTTTTATGATAGTTCTGTATAGTTGACAGAAGTTTAAAAAAATCCATTAAAATATTTGATATTTTTATTCCGCTCTCCGATTTTATATTACTCACGGATTTCAATGTTAAACCAGTGATATTACGATTTCCTATATCCCATCTCTAAGGCGATGTAGAAAAAAACGTGTACAATTCTTGTGTAACGTTAAAAAATTAACTGTTACTGTGGTAGCATCATTTACAACTAAATTTAATGAATGAGAGAGATGCACCAGGTACAGAAAAAGCTCTAGAATTTATTTTCCTTAAATTTACGATTTATGTATCCGTCTATCATAAAAATTTGTCTTTCCACTTTTTTTCCCATTACTTCAAATATTCGAGTACAAAGTAACAGGTTTTGACTTAAGAAGTAGTTAAATAATTAAGCGATTAGGGAATTGGGGACATAAATAAAACCCTGACGAAAGAGCCGAAATTTTACTCGTACTTAAACAAAAGCTTAACCGAACCAATCTCTAGACGAGTACAGTAGGAGGGGCTGATTTCTTCGAAATATTAGATGTAATAAAGACAGAATTTTTCCAGTTCAATGAGAGTGACCGAAAAGTTGTAAATTTTGGAAATTTCCGTGGACAACACCTGGTCCTAAAACGAATTAGTTAGAAAACAAATGACGGACAATCTACTGTATTAAGTTTAACATATTTAGATTTTTACAGCTATGGTGAGAAACGATTAAAATTTACAACCCTGTCGCATCCTTTGAGATATACTAGTGATGCGACAAAAGAGGTGTTTGACATAGACCGCTATCGGCACCCTCGGGATTTGGCATGCATGCACGCGCCGCACATCTACCAAGATCGTCTCTGATTCCATCCACGAGCCACTGGTAGGGAGCAATTTTAACTAAGCGGATTGTTTTAATATTTAAAAAGTAAAGAACATTTTATGTTATTTTTATGTACGTTTCTTCACAAAACTATATTCAGACAATCGAATATTTTGTACCAGGTATGTATAATTGTATATCCATCACACATTTTATTTTAACAAGTAAGTTTTTATAATTTTATTTTTAATTTTAGCCCTTATATTATGGCTAGCAATTTAGAATGTAATTGCGATATTGAAAACTCATTTCAAAAAAGTTTTGGCTCGAGACCGTATAATGAAAAAGAAAACATTATTAAAAGAGAAAGACCAATGCCTAAATTAAATATAAATACGTCAACAAAAA
>NW_019388028.1:4883-8351 GCF_000671375.1 Centruroides sculpturatus
CTCAGGAAAGCAACGTGTCTCAAATGATGATATATGTAAACAATAAACAGTAAAGTTTTGTTGCAGATTATATTTTTTAAGTAAGAATTTTAAATGTACAAAAATTTAACATAAATATTTGTAACGTCTTTACTTCTTAGTTTATTTTATAAATATTTTCATATACGTATATATTTTAAGATTTCATTAGCAGATTTTTAAATGAACTTTTCAAATATTAAAATTATTAAATAATAATATACTTTTTGCAGGCTGTTTATATGAAAGTTATATAAATGATCAATTAATACATACTGCTAATAATTGATGACATAATAGAAATAAAGTAAAATGTGAACTCTGAATGAGGGGATTCCCATCCACCCCAGAATTGTAAAAACCCGGTACAAGCAAAAAAGTCAAAGGAACCATTCTGAACATGCGATCCTTAACGAGATATTTGCCTCCAAAGGTCAGTTTTTACTACGTACCAGAATTACTGCCTATTCTCCATGCCCCATGTAGTGCATGGGTGCTGAGGTGCAAGCAATAAATGTGTAGTTGTGCATTAAAGTGCATGACTACACATTTATTGTTCACACCTCAGCACACCATAAGGCGAGCTCCCACATCTAAAACTATATAACATCAAGTACTTCCCAAATAGTCAAGTGAACGAATAGTGAAAGCCAGCATAATCGTGTGGACTAAATAGCTAAATGTGATAATTTTAGCAGAGCAATACAGTTCCCAATTGAATGTATCTTGGAAGTAGGTTGAACTTGCAAAGGGTTACATCTAGAGATAGTAGCACATCCAGGTGTCCCTGGCATCTCCAAAGTAAAAGGAAAAGAAACACTAGTAAATTTTCCAAAAATGTTTTCCTAATTAAAATTAAGTTTTTAAATTTATATTGTGTCATGTGTTCTATTTCTAGTTACTTATGAATTAGCAATCACATAAGGTGGGAATTTTATCTGTTCAAATCTGTGCCTCAGGATTAAGCACCACTGTCTAGAGATATGGTTCCTTTGACTTTTTTGCTCCTATGGGTAAGGTCTCAGCCATCTCATTCAGAGGTGTAATTGTACCAAAATGAGTATAAATTCTAATTTTAATATATTCTTATAAGTTATCATTACTGTATTTAAGCCATACAGGTGCTCCATTTTCCAAATTTAAATGATTACAAATTACTGTATAAATTTTCTATCTTAATAATGACACAATATTCTGGTTAAAGCTTTTCATATCAGCTGATGCTGGGATGAAAATAAGGGTGCTTGTGTGCTAAAGACCGAAGTGTTGTTACTCTCAAAAAATCCTGTTCAATGCACTCTTCAGTTAAATAAAGCTACACTGAAGCAGGCAGTGAATTAATATTTAGAAATTGCATTCACAAATGATGAAAAGCAGNAAAATGGGATCTGGTAAAACATTAACAGATGAAGAAAAATGGAAGATACATCATTCAGACTGTGGAAATCTGAATATATCATTGCAGGCATACTAGGAAGATCAAAGATAGTACTTCAAGGACCCTTACAATCATGACAAAGCAAAATTTGTTAGACCAAGAAAGCTTTCTGCCAGACAGGGCAATATTCAGAGTAGCTATATCCTCTGGTTGTCATCTAGTCATATTACAGCTTCACTATAGCTACTTGAAACATCAAGAACAAGATATGTCCTGATAAAGTCTTCAAATCATGCATACATTAAAATGCAAGCATATCTAAAACTGATAACCTCCCATATGGAAAGGTAGCTGGTCTTTTGAATGTATTATGTTGGCCATTCAGATTTATAAAATCATACAGCTTTTAATGATGAGAATAAGTTTAACTTGGATGGCCCTGATGGTATTGGCATGATAATGTCACCAACCTCATCTTTTATCACATTGTATACAAAGAGGAGGATCCATGATAGTGTGGGCAGATTTCACTCATCAGTTAAATTCAGCTATTTGTTTCATTTTACCTCATTCAAAGGCAGTTGACTGTCAAGATGTGTTGGGAAATTATCTTCTACTATTAAGAGATGAAGCAATGGATGAAATTTTATTTTCCAACAGAATAATGCCTATTCAAAATACTACCTCAACAATGACATGGTTGTCTGACAATTTCAATGTTTTGTCATGATCCTGTGTAGCCAACATTTAAACTCAATAGAAAAACCTATGGAATGATTTATTAAGAGTGATTTATGCCAATGGAAAAATTTAATTATGTTTCTGATCTAAAAATGCAATTATGATTGCTTGGCATGAAATTGATCTTGAAAGGCTAACAACTCTTACTAACTCTAACCAATGCATTAAGTGATTTTATTTGGGTTAATGGTAAACAAACTAAATACAGTGGGTGATCGGTTAATGAACATAATCCATTCCAAGACTTTGTTCACTATCCGAATTGTTCATTAACAGATTATTGATTTACCGTAGGTTTTTATGGGAATTTGATTAATTTGTTCTGGAGACCCCCAAAAAATAAACATATACTTTCTTACTATGTTTATTTATATGTAATAGTAAAAATACATATATACACAGTCTTGCATTTTTGTTCCATTTGTGGGGGTTAAAGAATCTGTCTAACGTTGATTGCTTTTCTCTCTTTTTCAGAAGTAATTAATAGCATTGTAATTGTAGAAATCCCCAAGCCTATTAACCTCAACCTAGTTTGGATGCCATTTTAAGACTGTCATTCTTACATCATCCCACTTCTTCAAAAAAAAAAAAAATGTTTAATAGCAGATATCGAACATTAATTCTCTTTTTAGAAGAAAACATATCTCGCTGAGTTTCTTGGTGTTCTTCTGTCGTCAGATCCGTTTCAGGTTCCATTATGAGCTCTTCAATGTTCTTTATTTCTCAGATGTGATTTTTATTACTCCTTAAGCTGCTTGAGTCTTCTTGATAATACAGTATCTTTCTTAGATAAGTTTGAACTGCGGCCTACTGTAGACTTGTTTGAGCCATACTGCCCAGCAACAACAGACATCTGCCCACCACTCTCTACCTTTGCAGTTATACTCTCACCTTTCGAAAATAAAAACTAATGCAAAACTTAACAAGTGCTCGTCCGACAGTCTCGCCAATACTATAAAAAAAATTGTTTCTGTCAAAAAAATAAAAGGCTGGAATTACAAGGGAGAGTTTCAAAGCTCAGAGGAATACTATCCAATTAGTATATACCAGGTTGTGCATCGATGTTGACGTCTCCCACGCTCCAAAAAGTTTAGAATTGTTGTCTGAAGACAGGGGAAGACCAATCTGCATTCATTATTTTATGTTGCTTTTTCTTGTGTTTGTTCTGTGAGGTGTTCATTATCTGGTCATGTGTTCATTGTCTGAACATAAAAATCTTTCACGAAAGTGTTCTTATCCGATTTGTTCGTTAACTGATCACCCACTGTATTACTAATTGAATACTTAATTATTTTATTTATTCTTTAAAATTATTTACTAGTAATTAATAC
>NW_019388029.1:0-8400 GCF_000671375.1 Centruroides sculpturatus
TGTGAAATGTGTATATTATTTTGTAATGTTTTGTATACTTTGTTTTATTCTATATCCCCGCATCAGGGTCTTTGTACCAGAATGCTAAATAAATAAATAAATAATAATAATAATAATCAGCGCAGAGCCCAAACGGTTATGAGTTGAAATTTGGTACACAGTTAAGATAAGTGACGTTCTCGTGAGGTACCCAACTGTGTACACTAAGAAGGGATTTTTCGAAATTTCTCTCCCCGGGGGAGAGGGACAGGATTAAGGCGTCAAAATGAAAGTGTTAAGTAACAGTGAAAGTGTTAACAATGGAAGTGTTAGAGAAAGCAACGTGCAAGATTTACAGGCACAGATGCGGTTTTTTTTGCGTTTTTGTGAGAAATCGAACACATTTTTAGACCCATCTAAAAATTTTTTAATTAGTCTGGAAACAGGGGGACCTATGCTATTGGAAGATTTGACAGAGGTCTGAAGAGAGGTTGATTGTAAATAGTTGTCAGGAGGTACTGTACAGTACATTGTTACATTTTTTCCAAAAGCCATCGTAAAGGAGGATGCACACATGCGGAGCGGCAAGGAAAAACGGTGTCGCAAATGCATCTTCGCTGCGCAGCAGCACAACCACACAATCGGCAATCCGCTTACATTTCGGCGCATTCGTTCAGTATTCAAGATGGCGAACGATACCGACGCTGGCGTTATCCACCTGTTTAGAAATATTTTGTACTGCTTGCTTTATCTAGCTCGAAGATTTGAACAAAGATTTTGGATTAGAGATATTTTCTTGGATTGATAAAGAACTGGTGTATAAAATACGCTAATTCCTCGATAAAGAATACTATTTCGAGTAAGATTCGGTTGTTTTGTTTTTTGAATTAAATTATATATGATTATTTGTGTAGAATTTGTGTTAAATTTATTATCCTTTCCTCTTTATACTGATGTTAGTTATCTCGGTTAACCGCATCGAACTTTCCACCATTAAAACACCACGTGATTGTATTTTTTCACGTAACTACCAGACGAACTGTTATTGGCTGATAGAAACGCGTCTTGGCGGCGGTTGCCGCAAAAGATAGAATTCAACCAAGTTTTGCGGAACGAGAAAAGCGGCATAAAATCGACTTCTGCGGCGAGAAAAAGTGACGTCATTCTGTCGCTTTTCCTAGCCGCGCCGCATGCGTACATCCGGCTAAAAAGTCTCAAAATAAGGCCAACAAATACTGCTTTCACCAGATTTTCTCGCTTTGTTTAAATTTTTTCTATAAGTCCCCCATTAAATTTTTCCATTTGTGTGCACAATCTTCACCACTGATACAATGTCCATTTTTACACATAATGCCTGATACGAGTATTTTGTTCCATAATTTCTTTTTTATTACAGGCTTACAAAATTCTTTTTCTAGCTCAATGCGCTGAGAAATTAGTAATTTTGTTGCATTACTGACCACACTTCCTCTGTAAATTATAAATCACGTGTTTTACAACTTACCATCATTAATTAATAGCAATGACACTAAATAATAAATTGTACTTACCTACAGTTTCTTTTGGTTCACATTGTTTTTTGCCACGATACATGTCATTAAATGTGACTTTTATTCCATTATCAACTTCTATCAAAAAGAAATAAAAAGTTATTTACAGTGCTGCTAATTAAATTAACAGTTTCTTTAGCAGAATTTAAATAAAAATACACGTGGACCCATGTATGAAATACAGTTTAAAAAGTTAAAATTTATTGTCAGGCTTTAGAATGTTTATTTTCAGGAGCATATAATAATGAAGGAAAACTTTTATTGTATATAATTTAACGAAATAAAAATAATAATCTACAAACGAAATATGATAGAACGAATAATATTTTGAATGCCAAATGTCCTATATTCAAAATGATAATTACAGTATACATTTAATAAGAAGTTACAATTTGAATTAACATGCATAATACAAAATAAAGGTCACAGAAAAATTCAATATTTTACATATAAATAACTACAGCAATAATAAGTTAATATACACCTACCTATGGTATCCTTACTTTCCGTTAACACTTTATGTATTTTTATATGATTTAATGATGATAAATCTACTTCAAAAGGCAAAATTTTATTGTCTTTCAAATATTGCAGTAGACTGGCCCTCTTTTCGTTATGGAATTTGTTTATCAAAAGCAGATGCACGGGCCGAAAACAGTCGATTTTTCCCTATATGTAAATTAACAGCACATTCTTGGACGAAGTTGGATATATTGTGTAAATTTCCTGACTTCCACAACTTTTTATAATTTCCTTACAAATCTAGAATTTTTTTACAAATCTATCCTTGTCATTTAAATCACAATCTATTTCCTATGTTTAGGGAATATTTTTAAATTAGGGTTCCCATTGCAGAGGGATTCCCTTTTTGTTCAGAAATTTATTCCTGGAAACGATTTAGACCACGTGCAGAAACAAAACAAAAGAAACAGGAAGTTGACAAAGACAATAGTGTAGTATAGTGTGTTCAAGGCACTGAACTTGTGTTGACGAATACTATTTTACTTTTTTTTAGATTGAAGAAGAGTGGGAAATAAAGACTCGGAATTTTACTCTTCTAAGAAGTAAAAGTGAAGAAAGAACAAGAAATTTTGAAATGAAATGAGCTGAAAGTATATTGAAAGAATCTCCAAAAACAAGGTAAATACGAACGAACTCGAAATTTGTTTTTTGAGTAGCAGTTTTCACGCTCATATTGATAATTGTAGTCCTTAGCTCTAACGGTTAGACAAAATGATGAAACGATATTGTAGTTAAACATTTGTGATGTAAAAATCAACTTTTCATTAAATAATTGATATTATATAGATATAATATTTACTTAATCAAAAATAAAAATTGAACTGCACGCTTATAATCTTGTTAGGTATTTATATTTCATTCAGACTTAATCGAATTCATTTATTTTTTTATAGTGTGATTAATCAATTTATATTTAATTTTCTAAGAGCTTTGACAATAATATGACATTTAATTGCTATTTGGTAAGCTTTAAAACAAAAATCGAAAATACGTTGAATAATAATAAAGTAAAGGCAAGCAGCAGAGTTATCAATATTAAGTGTCTCATTGTTCATTTAAAATTGTTGATGACGTTGAAATTAAATAAATTTAGTACATAAAAACGAGCATAAATTATATAAATACTAGAAATTCCCCCATCAAGCATGACTGAATCTAACGGGTTCGTTAGATTATTACTTCTTACTGAATTACTTTTAATTAGTAATAATCAGGCTATAATCAACCTGTGTTAATAAATATAATAGATAATAAATTAATTTAAATAATAATTTATATATTGATTTTGTAAGTTATTTTTTTCTGGTATTACAATTAGCTTAGATTATTCAGGTATATAGTTTTATATGTATTTATATAATCGAGACGAGTTAATAATAATAAGCGCAGAGCCCAAACGGTTAGGAGTTGAAAGCTGAAATTTGGTACACAGTTAGGGTACGTCACGAAAACGCACACTAAGAAGGGATTTTTCGAAATTCCCCCCACGGGGGGAGAGGGACAAGATTAAGCTTAACACTTCCATCAGCAATAGAAGTGTTAAGTAACAATGGAAGTGTCAACAATGGACCTGTCAACAATGGAAGTGTTACGTAACAATGGAATTGTTAAGAGAAAGTGCAGTTTTTTTCGTTTTTGTAGGAAATCGAAGATATTTTAGACCCATCTAAAAATTCTCTAATTAATCTGGAAACGGGGGACCCAATTCTTGCATTCTGTGAAAACGTGTAATGTTGACTATAACGTAATAATCTTAATTAATCTTCGCTATCGTTACCTTTGCCCAAGCAACGCCGGGTCTACCTGCTAGTACAAATATATAAGCGTTATCTTTTCTTCAATATACGAAACATCTTTATTCTATTTAATAAGTGTATAAATACAAAACGACATATTCACAAAGGTAAAAAAACCTTGTTTCTGTCTATCCTTCCGCCGTTTCTACATCATCAGCAATATTTAATCTTTATTCTAGATTTAGATTTATATTTTACATACGTTATTTAAATATATCAATATTTTTGGGAAGGTTTTGTTTACATTATACACGTAAAATACGGGGACGTCAAAAAGGTTTCTCTGTTATTATTGACGCTCTCTTTACTTTCAACCTTGATAACAGTTCTGGGTTATCGCTACGTACGGACCTAAATCTAGACTTCTTGACGTAATAGAAGGAATTCGTGAGCTAAAAGAAATACATTAGAATATTCGAATAGGGTTTTTTGTGATAATCATTGATACCTTTCTCTAATTTAGAAAATTTATTTTAATTTAATAATTACTTTAGTAGTTGCCATACATAACCGAGGGAAACTATGGCGATCGGTCAAAAAATGATCTTTCCAAGATTTTTAGTTGTTTTGAACTCGGGATCTTAATTAAAACGTAAAAAAATATTTTAAAAAATAGTTTGGAGGTATTTTCATGTATATACGGATGTTCGTGTGGGTGTGTGTTGAATGCACTATTTTGTTCACTTTTTCGAAGCATTATAACTCATTTGTTTGCTTTCTGTTCGAAATTTTGAAATTTTTAAAAATGTTTTTGTATTGGGGCATTGATGCAATTTAATTTTGGTGTTTAAAGTCGAAGGGGTAAACAGACAAACAAAGGTCGTGTCTAGGGTTTGTCATTTCCCGGTCTTTTGCTTGTCCCGGGATTCCGAAATAAAAGGGAACTGTTTCCCGGGATAAAATTGATAATTTTTAAAATATACAAAATATCATGAAATCAAATGATATAATTGTTTTTTGTTTTTTAAAGTAATTTAAATGTTCTGTAACCTCCAAAATCATATTAATAATGCTGTGTAAGATATACATTAAAAATTACTTTTGAATTACGTAGAAATTTTTACAAATAGAAAACATTTATTAAAGTTTGCTGGAAACTGCATACAACAAAAAAATGTTTTGAATTGAGTTAAAAATTTTTAAAAATGAACTTAGATTAAACTTTTAAATTAGACGATAATTTCGTTTTTAAATAAAATATAATACAAAATATTGTAAATTTTTATAATAAGATTTTAAAAAGAAAAGATGGTTGATACTCTGATCACTCGATCTGGTTCTTATTTTAGTAATGAAAAGTCCTGCTACCGAGAACCCCTTTCCGATTCAATTGATGTGATTGGAATCGTGTTTAATGCATTTAAGACAAGACAGATAGATATTATGTGTTTTTCACCTGTAGCCTGGAAGATTTCTAGTTCATTTTCGAGATTGTACTAAAGATCATACTTCTTTTGCTCTGTAGTATTCTTGCTTTCTCTACCTCGACTGCCTTAATAGAAACATCATAGGCCAATAATTCGGCAGTTCATTTGTCTTTAATAATCAGGTTTTTGAAGAAAAACTTCATACTTGTACACTACGTACTCTTTTGTATCCTTGCCCAATTTTCACAACCTGGAGTTAAGCATGATTAAAAATTAAGACAGCGTAATTACAATTATTCCAGATATTACAGGTTCTGACAAGTAAAGAATTTTCAGAGTCCTGTCACAAATAAGCTACATATTGATTATTGACCATTTGTGACATGCCATAACGAGCAACAATTAAAAAAAAGCTAATAAGTAGATTTAAAATTAATAAATACAAATGTATTCTGACAGTTTACAAGTTAATTATACTTTCTATTCGCAAAATTTTCTCGACCTTAACACAAAATAAAAAACATGTGAACTTTTAAGAAATTTGTGAAATTTTTCGAAATTAAAAGAATTTCTCGGGTTAAAAAGCAATTGAGATCCTGAGATCCCGTTTGAGAAATCCTATTAAACATAAACAACATCATATTAAATCCGCTATAGTAAGATTAACTTTTCCACGTATAGATGGTAAACGTGGCCTAATCGACATCACTAAAATCAAATACAGACACTGCAAGAGGTTTTCTACAAAATCACAGTTACATAAAGCAGCAATTCTAGCATCAAATAAAATACCACTAAACTTACGACACAACATATAGAAAGCATAGATACCATTAAGCAATCGTGGGCTCGAAAGGCACTCCATGGCAGGCATCCCTACGAACTGTCCCAGGAGTTTCTTGACAAAACTGCATCAAATAGACGTTTTAAGAAGACAGAAAGATTCATGATTGCCATACAGAATTAGGTCATAAATACTAAAAACTACAGAAAACACATACTTAAAGATACAACACTCACAAATTCACATGCATGAAATGTCACATTATGCCNACTAATAAGTAGGTTTAAAATTAATAAACACAAATGTGTTCTGATAGTTTTGAGGAAATTTTGTAAATAGAAAGCATAATTAACTCAATCTTAACACAAAATAAAAAAATAGTGAATTTTTTAGAAATTTGCTGGATTTTCCGAGTTAAAAAAACAACCGTCTTCCCGTTTGAGAAACCCTAGATGTGTCATATCTGCAGTAATGTCTTTACTGGAGAGATGACACACGACCCTCGTTCACAAACTTAATGATGATTTAACTCGTTATTCCCATTGAGAATTTTTTTTATAAAACTCATTCCTATTAAAAAAAGTAAGCGTTTTCTATTTTATAATAATAATAATAATAATAATATGATATTTAATAATTAAACAGTTTTTATAACAGGTGGCGGCGCGCACACAAATGAAATGTTGTCCGGTAAGTTAAGCAACTCGTTGCTGGATATTTTTATTGATGTATTAGATTAAATTTAATGAAATTTTTGATTAATCAATATGATTATAGTTCAGATTCGAATACCAGAGAAGATTTTTGAAAAATTTATTTTAATTTTTACTAAATGTGTACACTGTTAATATGAAATAATTAAAGAAGAGAATTTATATATTTTAAAACATTTAGCATATAGAATGGAAATTTTAATCACTGTATCAGAATACATTGAATATGAATCTGTCATATTTAAGTTCGTTTTATTTTTTCCATTCAGTTAATTTTCATCTTGAAAATACAGAAAACGGAAACTAATAAAGGAAAAGAAACTAAGTTTAATCCTGCAAGAATGAAATCTACGATTTACTCTGAAGTATTTGTATTTTACAGGCTCGAACGTTGTAAATCTTTTTATAGGAAACGTGTTATGAAGGAAGTATTTTATAAAAAATACAATATTCGTTTTATTCGAATTTAACATATTATACAGTTATACATTTAACAATACAAATGAATAGGATTATGAATAAAACATTCTAATGTTAAGAAACTCAAATTAAATTAAATTTTATAGAATTTATTTCATGTGTGTTGTTACTTTCAGTTGTTCTTTGGATGAAACACAAAGATTAGAAGAAAATATTTTCCAAGATTAAAGAAACAAATTGTATATTAGATACTGTTTTCCTTACATCGATGCTTTTTATTGTAATATATAATTGAAGAAGCAGGAGAGAGATCTATTTGATGGAATAAGGATCAATGGAAGAACAGGAAGATACACAAACACTTTTAAGACGTTTTACAGAAATTGTTTACTTTAATATGTCAGCATTGATTATCGGTGTTTGAAAATATTATTAGTAATATGATATATTTATACTCGAACTTTGTCATTTGTAAAATTAGTTTTTTGGTTTGATACAGAAATCTGCTTTTAGATATAAAAATGTTTATTTTTAGTTAAATATTATTAGTGGATAATTATTGTTGTAATTGAAGAAAATTAATTGATTATACACAGATAAAGTATTATTTCAAACAAGTTTTTTTATTGCAGATAAAAGGAACAGAAAGAAATTTTCATGTAAACACTGTAAGAAGAATTTCAAAACGAAACAACATTTGCAAAATCATGAAAGAATACATACAGGAGAAAAGCCTTACAATTGTGACGAGTGTAAACAGAAGTTTTCTGAAAAAGGAAACTTAATTAGACATCTTCGCATCCACACCGGAGAAAAGCCTTACACATGTGACGAGTGTAAACAGAAGTTTACACAAAGGGCAGCCTTAATTACACATCTTAGGACTCATACAGGAGAAAAGCCTTATACTTGTGACGAGTGTAAACAGAAGTTTTCTGAAAAAGGAAACTTAATTGAACACCTTCAGACCCGTACTGGAGAAAAGCCTTACACTTGTGATGAATGTAAACAGAAGTTTTCACGGAAGCAGCACTTAATTAGACATCTTCGCACGCATACTGGAGAAAAGCCTTACATTTGTGATGAGTGTAAACGGAAATTTTCACAGAAAGATAGCTTAATTAGACACCTTCGTATCCACAACAGAGAAAAACTGTATGGATGACAATTATTTCCAAAGAAATTCACTCGAAATACGGACCTGAATAAACATTACAAGATTCACAATTAAAAACAATTTTGCTTTGAAACTTATAATTTTTATTTATG
>NW_019388030.1:0-1239 GCF_000671375.1 Centruroides sculpturatus
ATACTTTATTTGGGAGTATATTATTAGTTGCGCAAGTACCTTTCTTGAGCTCCTTTTGTAGGGTCTTCCCGCTGCTTACTCTTGATAACAAGTTACTTGTCAATGGTGCTTCCCGAGGACTGTAAACGATTCAATTGAAATTGACGAGAGGAAAATATAGTCTGGCGGTAAGGCACTGTTGATGATGATGATGTAGATTCTTAAGATGGCCAAGACATTCCAGGATGAGCTTCTTGGGTTTCACAACACAGGTGGAATTGACAAAATGAATAATCTCAGAAGGCAAGACGAGTCGTAACGACCAGAAGATGATGCACTTAGAGTCGATGTCATGACCAATTAAGGTCATTAAGGTGCAGATTGTTTAACAGGTGTTGAAATCGAACTTTAAGTATGACGATTGAATATCTGGATGTTTAAGGGTCGGAAATCATACCCAGCTGCGGTCACGTTGATCTGGTCGGTCAAGGAGACTCAGGAAGACAATTTGGCCTGGAGGTAGATCTCTCTCCGAGACCAAAGGATCCCTGACTTGTTTTGGGAAACGCAGAGTTAGAGATGTTACAGCTGCACGTATAGATAGATAGAGTTCAATAAAGTGTGGGAGAAGTCAAAAATACGCGACCGGAGGGGATGGATTTCCGACAATGGGAAGGTGAGTCCAGCTCACAGGGTCAGTGGATGGCAATTTAAGAGGGCGAAAATCGAGTGGGAGGTCGCGGATAAGTCGATAAGGTGTTGGCCGAGTACGAGTAAACACACGTTTAAGATATAATATAAATTTAATTAGTAAACGCTATACAAAAAGGATACTAATAATATACGGTCTATCCTTGTATTTGACCCTTTTTTGCTCCCCTCTATCATGTAACCGGTGAAAGTTCTTGCTAATTGGCTACTTATTTGTATTCTCACAATCATCCAATTCTCACAGCCTGTCCCAATCGTTGCAGATACATCTCATTGAAACTGCTTGTGTTAATACTAAAGGAACTTTATTAATGCTGAAATCAATGAATTTGTATTCATAAACTAAACATTCTATTTTTGTAATTATAGGAGAAAGTGGTCAAATTTCCATTCTACTCTCACACGAAATGGCCTTTCTTACGATGTTTTATCAGCTAACAACATTTTTATGTAAAACAAATTTTTCCTTTAAAAAAGACATTGGTCAAGGTTTTGGACTCCAATGAAGACCTCACACACACATATATAATATATACATATTTTTATATA
>NW_019388030.1:8250-9215 GCF_000671375.1 Centruroides sculpturatus
AAAGAAAAAATTCTCGAAGCTGTGAAAAATGCTCAATCTTTAAATTCAAGCATCATTCGTAAACGTCACAGTATTATCGCTGAGATGGAAACAATGTTAAAATTATGGCGTAATAATCAAGTAAATTTGAAAAATTCTAAAATAATATAGGCCTAATTTGTTATACATACGTATTGTCTAAGATTTTATTAGACATTTTTTTCTAAATTATTGTTTTCTTTAGTCTTCATATGCGAAATTATACCCTGACTTACGCGGTTACCGCTCGGTCCCACCTATCGCGTAAGTTCGGGGTATTACTGTATCATAAAATTCATTTTTTGTTTGTTTATTTTTTTAAAGCCCATCCCAGTAAAGGTTAACATATCCGACTTTCGGCTGTACTGTACGTGGATATGTTATGTAAATTTCTTGAATGTCACCAACTTTTTAATATTTTCTTAAAGATTTAGAATTTTAAAAATCTTTCCCTATCCCATCGAAGTGGACCCTATTTTTTAAATGCAGGGAAACTTCCTTAATTATGGGTCCAATCGTTGAGAGGTTTCCTTTTTGTTAAGGAATTTATTCCTGGAAAAGATTTAGACCACGTGTGGAAACGAAACAAAAGAAACAAGTAGTGGAGTGGTCAAAGCACTCGCCTTGTGTGGACAAATACAGTACTGTACAGTATTATTTTTGTTTTTTTTTTTAGGTTGAAGAAGACTTGCCAATAAAGAAAAGTGGAATTTATCTTCTGTAATAAATTAAAGTGAAGAAAAAAGAAGGAACTTCGAAATAAAAAGAGCTAAAATTACAGTGAAAGAATCTTCAAAAGGAAGGTAAAAAGGCACACTTTTTGTAAGTAGTAGCGATTTTCTTATTTTTTACATCAATAATTCTAGTAATTAGTTCTAACGGTTAGACACAGTCATGAAAAGAAAGTTTATTTAAACCTTTTTAATATAGAAATAAACGTCTCATTA
>NW_019388031.1:0-1325 GCF_000671375.1 Centruroides sculpturatus
ACTTTGCACTGAATTAACATATATTTGTTTAATTAAAAATATACGTTTCTGAAACAATATTTGCACGTTTTAAAATATATGACTAAAGAGATGCCTTCTAAGTGAAAGAAACTAACAAAGAGACACGATAAATAGTACTATATTTAAGTAATTGGCCTCCAACCTAAAATCCGTTTTACGTAGCCCACCAGAGAGAACAGTGAAATCATTAGTGAATGCTAATCGGGGGTACGTGTCTAAGCAACGAGTTTTTCTCGTGAAGTTATTTGGATTATTTTTCACCTATCAAACACTTAAAAATAAGCTAGTTTTTTAAAAACTCACCCTCAGTAACAGTTTACCAAGTGATGCGTTTTTAGCAAACAAAACAAATCTGTAAAGCAGTTGAAATTAAATATTTATAAAAAGTAATCTTTATACTTACGAAAAACTCTAATCCTTAAATCATGAATAAGAAAGAGTTATTCACAGACCTGAAAGTTTCTAACTTCGCTTAGAAAGTGAATCAAAAATAATACATAAATAAACAAACTGAAATAATTACTTGTTACTGATCAGTAATGAGTTGAAATTTATGAGTACTTTTAATTAAAATTTTAATTGGATATCTGTTTTATGTCATTTGCAATTAAAATAAAAAGCAAGTTCATTAAATATCGCGTGACCTTATCAAATATTGTTTTCGAATATTTAGTATTAAGCCTATTATTATTTTTAAAATAAATACCATTTCCATAAAGTTATATCAACTTTAGAAGATAACGATAGTATTAGAAACCGCGGGTTCTAGAAATTGTTTCTAGGAACCATTTACTCGGCAAGAGTCTGCAGAGATCGTTCATGTTGTTTTTTCGGATGGTTTAAGAGAGCTATTTCGAGTGAAAAGCGCATTGAAAGTTACTTTATGTAATCCAAAATAAGGTGGTATATTTTGTCATTTAGGCCTACTTGTTGCACTACTCACTCTATCATTATTTCATACAAAATTAACAGAATAATGAAGAAAAAAAAAAGAAATACAACTCCAAAACTGAAATACGAAATAATCATAATTATTTGAATCTTTTCAAATATTTTTTGGGCTTTATTTTTTAAGTATTAGAGACTAATTAAAACTTGTAACTGAATTTATTAAAATAAATTTTTATTTCTTAAAAATTTATTTTTAGCTTAATTTTTAAGACATGAACATGATATTAAATCATGTTTAAGTCTTAATATTTTTTGTATTATAAATCAAAAATAATATTTTTTATTATTTCCGATTTATATTTAATATTTATTTTTTTAAAAGTAATAATAATAATAATAATAATAAATAAGTA
>NW_019388031.1:1590-28825 GCF_000671375.1 Centruroides sculpturatus
TTCTAACAGGAAAAGTAACTTTCGTTATCATGGAATTATAACAAAACCTGCCAATTCAATATAAATGGAAAAAAAATATTATATGGAATTGAACGAAAATAAAAATTTGCTTGATAATTCAACTACGCTTGTTGGAGAACAATAAAAACACTACACTCAACAAGCCACCAATAAAACTCAACTGCCGAACCTATAACCAGTCTCCTTTTAATTTGTTTTTAAAAAAAAAGCGCTTGACAAACTTCCCCCGTATGCCGAAGTTGCCCCGGTCTCCCCTAAATAACAGCCAAAAAAGTAAAATTTGTGATAAAATGGATTTTTTTTGTTTTTTCACAAACATATCACTTTGCACTGAATTAACATATATTTGTTTAATTAAAAATATACGTTTCTGAAACAATATTTGCACGTTTTAAAATATATGACTAAAGAGATGCCTTCTAAGTGAAAGAAACTAACAAAGAGACACGATAAATAGTACTATATTTAAGTAATTGGCCTCCAACCTAAAATCCGTTTTACGTAGCCCACCAGAGAGAACAGTGAAATCATTAGTGAATGCTAATCGGGGGTACGTGTCTAAGCAACGAGTTTTTCTCGTGAAGTTATTTGGATTATTTTTCACCTATCAAACACTTAAAAATAAGCTAGTTTTTTAAAAACTCACCCTCAGTAACAGTTTACCAAGTGATGCGTTTTTAGCAAACAAAACAAATCTGTAAAGCAGTTGAAATTAAATATTTATAAAAAGTAATCTTTATACTTACGAAAAACTCTAATCCTTAAATCATGAATAAGAAAGAGTTATTCACAGACCTGAAAGTTTCTAACTTCGTTCATAAAGTAAAGCAAAAATAATATATAAATAAACAAACTGAAATAATCACTTGTTACGGATCAGTAATGAGTTGAAATTTATGAGTACTTTTAATTAAAATTTTAATTGGATATCTGTTTTATGTCATTTGCAATTAAAATAAAAAGCAAGTTCATTAAATATCGCGTGACCTTATCAAATATTGTTTTCGAATATTTAGTATTAAGCCTATTATTATTTTTAAAATAAATACCATTTCCATAAAGTTATATCAACTTTAGAAGATAACGATAGTATTAGAAACCGCGGGTTCTAGAAATTGTTTCTAGGAACCATTTACTCGGCAAGAGTCTGCAGAGATCGTTCATGTTGTTTTTTCGGATGGTTTAAGAGAGCTATTTCGAGTGAAAAGCGCATTGAAAGTTACTTTATGTAATCCAAAATAAGGTGGTATATTTTGTCATTTAGGCCTACTTGTTGCACTACTCACTCTATCATTATTTCATACAAAATTAACAGAATAATGAAGAAAAAAAAAAGAAATACAACTCCAAAACTGAAATACGAAATAATCATAATTATTTGAATCTTTTCAAATATTTTTTGGGCTTTATTTTTTAAGTATTAGAGACTAATTAAAACTTGTAACTGAATTTATTAAAATAAATTTTTATTTCTTAAAAATTTATTTTTAGCTTAATTTTTAAGACATGAACATGATATTAAATCATGTTTAAGTCTTAATATTTTTTGTATTATAAATCAAAAATAATATTTTTTATTATTTCCGATTTATATTTAATATTTATTTTTTTAAATTAATAATAATAATAACAATCTATATATATCAAATTGCTTGTCATGACTGACTGACTGAATGACACTAATTCATCATAGCCCAGAGCAGACCGCTCAACCTGAAGAGGCGAAATTTGGTACAAATTTAGTGTACATCATAAAAACTCACGCTAAGAAGTAGGGATTGTATACCGGTTTACCGATTTATCGGTTAACCGATAAATTGACAAAAAAATATTCGGTAAATTTTTGGCGGTAAATGAAAAATTCATACTAAAATTTTTATGTAGAAAATATTGTGTTTATATATATTTAAAAGGGCTAAATGGACATTAAAAATAAAAAGCAGGTAAGTGTAAGCAACAATATACCTTATTATTAATTTTATGTGAGAATTTTTTTGTTTAATTTTAATTTTAACTTTCTTGATTTTGAGAGGCACTGTAAATTGTACAGAAAGCTCTAGTATATGTGATTTACGCTCTGCAGTTTTTTTTTGAGATTTTTAAAGGTTTAAAATCTCTACAATCGTTTTTCTTAAGCAGTAAGTAAATATATTTTTTTAATACAGTAGAGCCTCAATTATCCGACTCAATTGGGGACTGAGGTTGGTCGGATAATTGAAAAGTCGGATAACCGAAAAGTATGAAAAAATCCAATATTAGAGTAGTATATTATTATATTCCATGTAATTAGTATATTAGTATATCGCTATTACCCTACTTCGCGTTGAATTTTAATCGATGTTAAGCAGAACAAAAAATTTTTAAATAAAAATCGTCGCTATTGTATCGTTAAAAATTAGAAAATTAATACTCGTTTAAATACCGGCTCCCTTTCATGGTCGATCCAGTGTTGCCAGCTAAAACACGTAAAAATAATATTAAAGTAGCCAAGACATAGCCAAATATTGTAGCACCACATCAGTAGCGGACATTTGAAATTTGACGACTAGGACGGTCGGTAAACCGAGGTGACGGTTATTTGAGGGTAGGATAATCGAAGCTCTACTGTATTTAATTTTTTAAGAGAAATCTTAATCACAAATCTTAATTAAATTAATTTTATATTAACAATAAGTTTAATTATGAAATGTTTTTAAAAATTAATTATATTTTCTAATTCACTTTATGAACTAATTTTTATTTTGCTAATGAATTATTTTATAGAAGACATACAATTGGTCAGTTTTTTATATAAGTATAGTTTTAAAGGACATTATTTATTTTTAATACCAAGATTGAAAGTTGCAATCATGGAGTCATATGGTTTCATTATTATTTTCGACGGCGATTGAAATTATTCTGTTTCCTCTCGTTCGTACAAGTCTTTCAATACTTGTATTGCTGAGGTAAATAATTTTTCTTTCGATATTCCTGATAATTTCCCTGTTGTTTTACGTTATATTAAAGTTAACAATGAAATATAGAAAGGGGATGGAAAATTTGGTTTTATAATCGTCGACAAGGATGGAGGTATTAATGAAGTTAGTAATAAATTATATTATTCGTTCGACGAATGTTCAGAAGTTATAAATGAAGTTTATATAGAAAAAAACAAAAAGAATATATTAATATTTAGAAAGATAATTAGCAAAACAAAGCATTATAAATTTACTAAAGCTTATAAGTTCGATCAATACGTTTATGTATTTCAAACATCCTAGTAACTGTATAATTGTTGTACCTTCACTACACTAGTGGAAAGACTACACTAGTGAGAAAATTATTCATAACAAAATTTATGAAAAGACATGAAAAAGATTCTATGGTGTTATTTTCTATATATGCCATTTTTTCACGAAAAAAAGATATTACATTCATGTATGGTTTACCTGAATCCGTGCAAGAATGGGATTCAATAATAATTGATGATTTGATTCATGAACTCAGTTCAAAAACTGCATCTTTGTTTACAACAGTCTCATCCTTATAATGTTAGCGTGATAATGATAATGCAAAATGCGTTTCCAAAAAATAAAATTATGAGAGATATAACTTTAAATATGCATTATTTGATATTATTTAAAAATTATCGTGATAAAAGTCTAGTAATTTGTTTGGGCCGCAAGTTTTTGGTAGTAAATGCGGTTTTTTATGGATGCATATAAAAAAGCAACAGAAAAGGAATTTGGTTATTTGTTATTAGATTTTCATCTTGTAACTAATAAGAAATTTTCTGTGAGAGATTCGTGTTTTCCCGACGAACAATGTATTTTTTTGGATATACTTACCAATAAAATGAAGAACGTAAAGAAATATTATCAAATGTTAGCATTTTTGTCCAAGACTACTCTTTCTCAACGAAAAGCAATATTGAAAGAAGCTACATCCGATTAAATTAAAGTTCTGTATGAAATATGTGATAATTTGCAGAGAAACGCAGTACTCTTTTTATCTCTTTGTATTCGACCTTTACTTTCCATAATTTAATAACATCTATATTTCTAATAAACAAACTGCTCTGAGAATGTTTAGTTAATTTTGACAAAATTTAGAACTATTATTAAGCTTCAGAGACAGTCAACAAATTCTTGCCACACACAATAACTTTTATACATACAAAAATTACTTCTTTCCGACATTTGTATTTCTTTAACATTTCAACTTGCCCCAAGTCCGAAAATATTAAAACTTTAGGGGTGATTTTTTGACCGATGGTTGCATTTTTCCTGTGTTATAAATAACAGCCGGGAAAGTAAAATTTTTTTCTTAAACATATCACTTTGCCGTAAATTAACACATATTTGTTTAATTAAAAATATACGTAACTGAATCAATATCTGCCCATTGTAAAATATATAACTAAAAAGTGGCTTTCTGAATGAAAGAAACTAACAAAGAAACTCGATAAATAGTACTTTATTTAACTCATTGGCCTCCGAACTTAAGTCGGTTACACGTAGCCCACCAGAGAGAACTGTGAACTCAGCAGTGAATGCTAATCCGGTGTTCGTGTCTAAGCAACGAGTTTTTCTTGTGAAGTTATTTAGGTTATTTTTCACCTGTCTAACAATTAAATATACGAAAGCTTTTTATAAAAACTCACCTTCAGTAACAGATTACCAAGTGATGCATTTTTAGCAAAGAAAACAAATTTGTAAATCAGTTAAAATTAAATATTTATAAAAAGTAACCTTTATAATTACGAATAACTTTAATCTTTAAATCATGAATAACAAAGTTTCACGGACCTGAAAGTTTCTAATTACGCTCAGAAAGTGAAAAAAAAAAAATAATATATAAATAAACAAACTGAAGTGATTACCTGTTACAGATCAGTGATGAGTTGAAATTTATGAGTACTTTTAATTAAAATTTTAATTGGATATCTGATTTATGTTATTTGCAATTAAAATAAAAAGCAAGTTCATTAATTGTTGCGTGACCTTTTCGAATATTGTTTTCGAATATTTAGTATTAGGCCTATTATTATTTTTAAAATAAATGTCATTTCCATAAAGTTATATCAACTTTTGAAGAAAACGATATTATGAGAAACCGCAAATTCTAGAAATTGTCCCTGAGTACTATTTACTCGGCAAGAGTCTGCAGAGATCGTCCATGTTGTTTTTTCAGATAGTTTAAGAGAGCTATTTCGAGTGGGAAGCGCGTTGAAAGTTACTCGATATAATCCAAAATAAGGTGAAAAATTTTGGCATTAACTTGTTGCCGTACTCACTCGTTTTTATTATTCCATACAAAATTAAGATTGATGCCATGTTATAATAATTAAAAATAGGAAAAGACTTTCAAAAACTATAAGAGATTCAGCATAGATTGAGATAAGAAATTAACACAACACAATCAGTTTATAACGGAAACGTTATGGAACTCTCTGCTGAATTTTTTATTGTTTAGTTCAGAGTATTATAACTTCAGAAACGTAACGGTAATATAATTACTTTATTGGCTTATTGTCTATAGTACACATGAAAAATTTAAGATATACATTTTTAATATCGATATTAGAAGCATATACAATTGAAACTCCAAATATTAGACATTTTCATTCATCGGCCATTAAATTTTTTTCTAAAAAAAGCATACAATTAACTTTTAAATAAAAAGTTAATTATATTATAATATATGTAATATTAAATACACATTAATAAGTAAAAAATAAAACATAATTTTTTTTGGTGTTACAACACTTGCAAATACGTAAGCTTGATACATTTGTTAATAACAATTTGTGTTTATATAAATTTTTTAATAATTATTCCTAAGAATATTTTTAAAGTGCAACATTATAAGTTAATATAAAATATACTGTGTAAGATGTCAAATTAATTTACGTTTATATTGTCGTTTCAATCATTCTGTTGATGATACAATACAAGCTGTGCATGCTTACACTTACAACCATCTTACACGCATCAGAAAGTGCAACCAAATAAATATTGCGTATAATGTTATAAAATAATACGTCTGTAGTATATTTTACATTTTTTATTTGTTTCTATTTAATTGTAGCGACTAATGTGTAGGAGGAGTAAGTCATAACTTCTGAAATTACAGTCTTTTCTAATGTGATTTATTATCAGTTATCATTTTCATGAATATGCTACTCTTCTCTCCTGTGTTCACGTTAACCAGTTTTTTGTTTTTGCATATAGCACTTTTTCGATGTACCATTTTACTTTCTTTCACACCAAAATTAATCTGAAACTTTAGCAAAACTCTTTCGGTTTACGAACCGAGACAATGCTATTTCAGTTCACTTACCACATATTAACCATTATTATTTAAAATGCTTTAGTTACAGTAAATGCAAGAGGGTTTCGCTAAACCGAAATCACAAGATAAATGACGTGCCATATGATTTCTTCTGACATGCCACTTTCGACACGTGTGCCCTTAGTTAGTCAACTCACATGCATATTAAAGGGGAAGAGGTTGCGTCACTCGTTATCTCTAGGTAAACTTTACCCATATTTACTATCGGTTATCCGGCATGTACGGAAATATGTTATGTAAATAATATAACTTATAACCAGCGAAAACTAAAACCTCAACAAGTAGTGCATTACAATAGTCATATAACATAAGTTAATTACAATTATGCTTCAATGTTCACAATGAAAAAACGTTTTTTAGTATATTTATATATTTTTCTACAGGCTTTATCGACATTTTAACGTTTAGCATCTAGCTGTAACTTTTTTGGTTTCGATTGTTAATTTACAGAAAACAAATGAAAAACCTGTCAATCGTTGAAACTTCGTTTTATCACATTTTAAAAGTACTGTTGTTCTAAACAGTAAAATATAATTAAAAAAGTTAATAACAACAAGAAACTACTTTAACGAATACAGATTTATAAAATATTGAATGTCTCCACTTTGCATTTTCTGCTTGTAATCTTTTTTATCTTGTTTACAAAAATTTCTGTGAGAAATACTACAAAAGAGATCAAATATCCTGTAACTAGTAAATACAATAGACCTATAATATCATTTATTTTCAGAGGTTCTTCGTTATTATTATTGACTGTCTTATTATCGTGAAAAAAGTCGTTTCTTGTTTTTTCATCAAGAACGTCTCTGTCAATTTTCTCAGATATTCCACTTTGTTCAATACGATTTACCCTGTTAAATGTAAATATATACTATTACTCTTCTATATTACACTTATATATATATATATATATAAAGAGGGAGTACATTATTTGAGTTTTGCAATAAATTAGAGAAATTTGAGCTACTGAAATTATTCAAAGTTGTGCAAACTAAAAGTTCTTTCTCATTTGTTAGACATGTCACCACCTTACGAAACAGTGTTATGGAAGCTTTGCGTTCTGGTTTTGCAATACAACGGAGTTCACTATACTGTATTAATTGCTAAAAATATGATTTTCTTTAGTTACTGCACTTTATAAACAACTGATGCAACGGAAAAATTGTTCTGTCATCTTGAGAGAAAAAAATAAAATGAATTCTACATTAAATTAAAAATGTAACATTATAATACACCCACTTTGTCGAAGGAAGTTTCTCAATATAATCCAAAATAAGGTGGAAATTTTTGGCATCTCCTCGTTTCTGTACTCGTTCTTTTTCTTTATTATTCTATACGAAGTTAACAAAATGATTAGGAAAGAAAAAGGAATAAATATCCAAATCTGAAAAATAAAAAGATTTGCATTGATTTATACTACCAAGCAGTGAATCTGATACGCTATCAAATATTTAATATTTCTTTCTCTATGTATATTTCGATTTGTATAGTGAAAATAGGTTCTTTAATATATGGAGAAAATAATAATTTTTAAACATTACAATTATATCGAAAGGTTTTACCAAGATAAAGGCTTTATCTAAAGGTCTTGCAGCACGTATTGCAAATGTAGTTGGAATGTGAGTTACGGACGAAGAATGAGACACGTAAGATTTCCTGGTATTACGAGCAGAGATGGACATATCTGCCTAGTAAATTAAATTACATTATAGTAATATTTATTAAAACCGTACAATTGGTAAATATATATTTATTACTTCACTTGTAAATAATGGAGTTATAAACCTAAAATGACACAAATAAAATGAATTTAACACATCTAATAAAACTTATTAATAATGCATAAAAAACATACCTAGTATGAAGAACATCTACTAGTAGGTTGATATATCTTTGAATAAATGAATTATTTTTTCATTTATTTACGGAATATTCCTAAGAAAGCATTTATTATTATTATATAATTTTATAATATAATCGAGACAGGTTGATAATAATAATAATAATAATAAGTATAAAGCTCAAACGGTTCCAAGAGTTGAGAGTTTAAATTTCGTACACAGGGTACGTCACGAAAATGTACACCAAGAAAGAATTTTTCGAAATTTCCTCCACGGAGGAGAGGAAGAAGATTAAGTCTTATCCTAAAAAACAACACTCGAAATCTTTAAGGTTTCTTTGAAGTAAACTGTGAACAGAAGGAGCTTCATTATGTTTTATGTTATGACTACTTTGCATTTATAATATTAATTTTTCTTTGTGTGTACTAATAAATTGTTTAATAATATTTGTCACTGTCTAAATTGAGTAAGCTACCAAACGTATTGTTACAAACATTAATGAAATAAGAACTATTAATATTAAAGCAATTATTATGATATAAATATTTACTTAACCCAAATAATTATCTATACGTGTATATTTTCAAACATTTTATTGCTTGGTTTATATACGAATTCATGTAATTATACTGTATTATTGCTTGTTGTTGCATTTCATGTCTACATTCTATGTCAGACTGATGGAGAACGTAGATCGAAATGCATTTCTGACAAACCAACAAACAAAAAACTACATCTTACACAGTGAATGACATGATTTATTTATGAATTTATTACGCTAGAGTGTAAGAATTTTTGTGTATATATTCTTTATATATATGAAGTATAAATCAGGTCTTAATAAGTGTTGATAAGTCTACAAGATTTAAAACAAAGATCAGCTTATAGAAGTTCATCAGAAATGCAAATAATATAAAATCATACCAGAAATTATTCATTTGTGGACGTAAATAGGTTTGTCACTTTGTGTTTTTCATTTGACTAACACACAAACAAATAAGAATATTCATCTGTTGAAGTATTTATCTGCAGATTAATTAACAAGCGATCTGCCGAACTAAGAAATGATTGTTTAGCAACCAAATAGCCGAGGTTGATCATTCATCATACACCAAGGGATCTCGTATCGAATTGAAGCAAGAAACGTTAGAATATTTTATAAATGACTTATCCCTACCCTGCTGAATCATATCGTTTACTATTTGGTTGCTCTCAATCTCTAGCTGAAAGAATCACGAACAGCCAGAGAAAAAAACGTTTCTGTAACAGAAACATTTTTTTTCTCTGGCCCACAATTTAAAAAATAAGCGAAACATTTAGCAAAATAAAAGGAAACTATAAAAATTAATATATTTACATTACTGTAAAGAATTGAGATTTTAGCAGAGTGGGAACAAAAGAGGCGCGACCTGGTCAATTGGACCCACGTGCGGTCGGGTAATACCACTTGTAAGGTGTTGACTTGTAAACAAGGGAAAACAAAGAAAGCGCTGGCTTTGTCAATTAGACCCGCCTGTAGTCAGACGTTAGACCATTTGCCATATGATAAACAACTGAATGTAAACTATTTCTTATGTACATTCTCGTTAATATGAGGATACGGTATTAAACAGAAAAGTATTACAGATTTAAAGCTTTCTCTATAAAGGTCGGCCATGAACAGACAAGCAGACAACGAGCTTTGCAGCGAAACATGCTTTGCGTATCACTTTTTCCCTATAGCATCTGCTGTAAATGTATTTGGCATAGATGCCGTTATTTCATGCGACTGTTTAAAAAATCATAAAAATGTACAAATATTATCCATTTACCGCATGATTTTTGGACTTTATACAAGGTTTATTGAAGTCATTTATTGGTCTCTGATTTCCTTCTATACTCTACAGATTTTCAAACCTGATTACTATGTCCTGCGATTTATAAACGTATACGAAGATTACGCCTTGCAAGCTTAAATTGTGCTCTTAATCATGTCCACATTTTATGCAATATTATTTACTATTCTCAGAAAGAACAAACTTGATGTGTATTACTTCAAAAGCAGTTATGAAGACGGATCCAAAAAGGTTGATAAAATAGAAATTTATCTTTTATTCTGTTTGAGAGGTTTTTTCTTTGTCTTACTTATGCTATCTGTTATGCCAACGATGATTGCTTACACAGCAATTAAATATCAAAATGGAAGCGATACAGAAGCATTCTTGTGTTATCTTAATCAGACATTGTGGGTTATGTACGCGAGCACTCATACCTGCTCTGTTCTCTTTCTAAGCTTATTTGGAGGTATTATTTTTACCAAACGAGTAGTGAAGATATCTGAAAAACTAGAGGAAATAAATTCAGAAAACTCTTTACTAACGAACGAAATAGAATGCATTTTAGAAAAACACACGGATTTGTGGGAATTGTGTCAAAGTTTAAACAAAACATATTACATTCTAATTCCTTCTTACGATGATGTTAATATGGAGATTATAGCTCACTATAGGCTCTTTCTCCGAGTAGACTGGTGTAAGTGTATGATCGCTAGGCGACCGATTAGCCGGCTGTATCGAACAGCCATACGTACGCGCGGGAAATAAATGCCTTCCGGGAGGACTTTTATGGGGAACTGGCCTCCTATTCAGTCGTTATAGGCAAGGAGAAAACCCGGAAAACTCCAAGCAGCCAGCCTGTCCGACCGTGGCGCGAACCTACGACGAACCTCCCAGTCTTCAGGGTCTGGTCACCACTACGATGAGCGGCAACGGAGACCACTCGCCCACTGGTGGGGGCTTCTAATTCCTTTGTTGTATTGTTACTTTTTGTACATAACCTGCTTTTTTGCTTATGCGGCAATATTTGTTCGAATAGATATACGTTTGTATCTGCCAATTACAATAATCTGTGCGCTTTTCGTGATTGGAATTTTTCTTGTTTCTTGGGCTTTATCTAGAATAACTTCAATAGTAAGAAAATTCTTGTTACTAGTCCAGTAAATAAATGGTAGAAAATAGCACCTTTACGATAACAATAGTTAATTTTTAATTAGTAATTTCGTATTTAAAATTTCTCGTGTGCATAGTAAATTCTCATTTGTCCATTTGTTTTTATTCTTTTCGTTCCAATTTCGTATAATTTATTAAGATGTTGCACTTAAATTGTGTTGATCACATTTGTTATTTCACACCACAAACGTTTTTCTTTTTCGTCATTTAGTTATTGGGGTGCAATTTGAAAAAGTCGTAGACCTATAAATTACCATCGTCATCCGGTGTCTGTCCTTCCTTAATCTCGAAATCAAAGTAAGATAAATAAAAGTTGAGAGAACATATTGTCAGGAGCAGTATGCCCCGATTAACTATACACAAATTTTCGCTTTGCAACGAAAGTTATGTTATTTTATTTCAAAAGCTTACCCTTTAAAGAGTTAGATAGATGATTTGCAGGACTCAATTGCTACCAGAAAAGCATGATATACATGGGAAAGTAACTACTAATTTGAGTTAGAGAGCATATATTTTAAGTTAATTAATTTAATTTGATTTAAATACAGTACACCTCCCTATAACGCGGGTTTTTATAACAGAGATTTCTATAACGTGGCGAAAAATTGCGACAGTATTCGTATAAATACGCTACAAGGAACTCGTAAAACGTCGTCGCCGACTCGTGTCGAGAGAGGATTGGTCGATTCTGGACCAGTAGTGGACGAGCAGCCAAACTACTTTCCGCCGTCCAGCGCCACGCTACGGAGAGTTTAGGCTGCGAATTTTTCGCAGAAAAACAACTTATCAGAAATCGCGACCGCCGTTTGATGTGCTGCTCCGCGACGAAAACAAGCTCGAGCAATGGCGACGTCGAACAGTGCACACTCGAAACGTAATTCTACAATTTTTTGTTTATAGCATAGTTTATACGGATTATTCCCAAAAAATTATACGTGTTTTGAAAATGTTGAGTGGAAATAGTCTAGAATCGGTTAATTTTATAGAAGAAAACCTTTCAAACAGCCTCAGACTGTAAACTTCACACGTGTCAGGCTGCGATTGGCTCATGTATTTAATGATTCCTACAACGTAAAATTCGATTAACGTGGAACGTATCTAAGCGTTATAGGGGGGTCTACTGTATTCCATATTTTTTCGATAGGTTAAATTAAGTGGTTATGAAAACGGAGAAAGTATGCTATAAGTATCGTCATCTTCATTCAGTAACATCGAGAAAGTCTGCAGTGTTTAATACACTAAGAAATAAAACATATATAGAGAAATAATTATAGTCTACTGGTGACTAAGGGGATGAAACACTAAAAACTGTTAGTCGTTTTCAGTTTCGCGCCTCATTAACATGCTAGTCACATGGTATTTAAACGTGGCTACTTTGGAGCACTCACTTCAAAAAGATTCCTAATCGCTATTCAAAAGAAATTTTTATTCAAGTTGATAAAGTAAGATATGTAAAAGCAAGGTCCATCTGTCGTGGTGATGCCTCCATGTAGGATTTTCTAATGAAAACTCTTCCTATTAGTTGTGAATGACTAATAGGATATGTAAAAGCAAGGTCCATCTGTCGTGGTGATGCCTCCATGTAGGATTTTCTAATGAAAACTCTTCCTATTAGTTGTGAATGACTAATAGGATATGTAAAAGCAAGGTCCATCTGTCGTGGTGATGCCTCCATGTAGGATTTTCTAATGAAAACTCTTCCTATTAGTTGTGAATGACTAATAGGATATGTAAAAGCAAGGTCCATCTGTCGTGGTGATGCCTCCATGTAGGATTTTCTAATGAAAACTCTTCCTATTAGTTGTGAATGACTAATAGGATATGTAAAAGCAAGGTCCATCTGTCGTGGTGATGCCTCCATGTAGGATTTTCTAATGAAAACTCTTCCTATTAGTTGTGAATGACTAATAGGATATGTAAAAGCAAGGTCCATCTGTCGTGGTGATGCCTCCATGTAGGATTTTCTAATGAAAACTCTTCCTATTAGTTGTGAATGACTAATAGGATATGTAAAAGCAAGGTCCATCTGTCGTGGTGATGCCTCCATGTAGGATTTTCTAATGAAAACTCTTCCTATTAGTTGTGAATGACTAATAGGATATGTAAAAGCAAGGTCCATCTGTCGTGGTGATGCCTCCATGTAGGATTTTCTAATGAAAACTCTTCCTATTAGTTGTGAATGACTAATAGGATATGTAAAAGCAAGGTCCATCTGTCGTGGTGATGCCTCCATGTAGGATTTTCTAATGAAAACTCTTCCTATTAGTTGTGAATGACTAATAGGATATGTAAAAGCAAGGTCCATCTGTCGTGGTGATGCCTCCATGTAGGATTTTCTAATGAAAACTCTTCCTATTAGTTGTGAATGACTAATAGGATATGTAAAAGCAAGGTCCATCTGTCGTGGTGATGCCTCCATGTAGGATTTTCTAATGAAAACTCTTCCTATTAGTTGTGAATGACTAATAGGATATGTAAAAGCAAGGTCCATCTGTCGTGGTGATGCCTCCATGTAGGATTTTCTAATGAAAACTCTTCCTATTAGTTGTGAATGACTAATAGGATATGTAAAAGCAAGGTCCATCTGTCGTGGTGATGCCTCCATGTAGGATTTTCTAATGAAAACTCTTCCTATTAGTTGTGAATGACTAATAGGATATGTAANGTCGGGGAGTCGGAAATCGGAATAAAAAACGTAATTTTTGAAAAATATTTAAAAATATATGGCCAGCTAGTATTCACTTTACTTTAAACCCTTCTCTTCCTGAGAATTTTATGAGAATGTTCCACAAAAAGTGACACCAACTGTTCTCAAGGTCATCCAGCTGTTAACACAATTATTTATTGGCATCAGATTTAACTGAAAGGCGAGACAATAGAAAATAAACTTTAAAGCTTTCTCTTCAAAATTAACGCATTTCTTTTGTTTTCTTTTGTTTTAAGTATTTTTTATGTTTAATTACATGAAAATTAAAAATTTATCGGGAACAAAGCAGCTAACTGTGAGAGTCGAATTTTGGGAATAAATTCGTTTAATAAATTTTTGTTGAGGGAGGAAAAGTGTAAAAAAATAAATTTTAAACCAATATAAAAAACGAGCATAAAAAATCTTTTCCCAAGAACTTAGTTCCTTGTCAAGTATGATACATCGAATGTGTTACCCGAAATCTCGAAAAAGACTATTGGTCAAAGAAAAAAAACAGTCCTAATAAGGCAGTGGAAAAAACCCAACGAGACCCCCTTTATAAAAAGGAGGGGTCGATACGTGAGAGTCAGTCTCTGGAAATTAGTGCGCACTGTGCATTTTTACAAAAAAAACGGATAAGCCGCTACCAGGAACTTGTCTAATCGCCGCTGTTCGAAAGGACTACGCTCGACAACGTTCGAAGGAACTTTGTGATACTTGAAACCCGCTTCAACGTTCGAAAGAACTTTGTGAAGACCCATCAACGATTCAACCCAAGACTACTCAACGATTCAAACTAAGGTATTTATCCTCGCGCGAAATATATGTGAGCTCTCTCTCAGAAATACGGGTAACCGGTAAAAGTTGATATGCTAATTAAACCGATTGTATATAGCTATTGCGATTGTATATAGTATGAACAATAAACGGGCATTATGTATAGAGAATGTATAGTGTAATTCCTCTAGTTCTCTTGGTACGCCTCCATCCCGGAACTAAAAGTCCACAAACGCGACCGTTCGCGTAACAAAATAAACGGCCAATAAATCTTTTCTGTGTCTGTTAAGGGACACAGTGGTGTCATCCTGACAGGGCGCCAAAAAGGTGCCGACCCTGCGGTCACATAACAAATCAACAAACAAAATTTTTCATAACTCAATATTACAATTTTTTACTCTTAATGATTCGAGTAACCAGTTTCCAGTGTATTACTATTATAATAGTTATGTGTATGCATTTATACATATATAACTATCACAAGTTATTATTTTAGATTTTAAATGTAATATTGTAGAAATACTTACATACTGCGAAAGAGATTTCCAATAGCTGAAATATATTTCAGTGTAGTGAGTTTGAACACTAACAAATTGATTTTTAATGTACTGTATTGTACTTTACTTGTACTGTACTTGTTGCTATAGAGGAAACAGTAATGTTTGACTAACTAATTAGAATTTTTAAATCATAATGTACAATTTATACTATATTTTATTTTATAATTTTATTAAGACTAAATGGCTACTTTATCGTTTAAACAACAAATTATTATATTAAATACAAACTTATTTCTTATTTAAAGTTTCATAAATTTCTAACATTGAAATCATTCTTGTAAATATTAATCGATTTTTAAGATACAGTGTATTATTTCTGTACACCGTGCTTACTTATTACAATAGGAAAGGTGAGGTTGGTGCTAATCATAAACTTTTTATCATGAAATAAAAATTAAGTTCATATTATTGTGTTTTTCTATATACGAAATTATTCTTCTGAAATAACAGACTTCATAAGCCATATAGATTTTACTGTGGAAGGAAATTTATGAACAACATTTGCAACTTGAAAAATTACTTAAAATTTGATATATTGTTTAAAAATAAATGACTGTCCATACACCATAACAAAATGAGATTTATTGAAATTGTAATTTTCATTCGAATTACATATTGCAGAGTGGAAAAAACTGCAGTTATATATAGAATAAGTTTTTGTACAGTTATTTTAATATAGAAAACATAACTATACCGTGATTTACTGAATTGTAAACCATAGTAAAGTAATATTTTCACAAATAACTGATTAAATGTACCTATCCTATGTTACTCAGAATGACTAAGCCATTGGCTACAGTAATCTATCGTTGTCTATGGATTTCATGCTTTCCTAGCATGTTCAATCGAAATAGGGTCTTACAGTTCGATGCAGAGGACAACGTGGATGATCATGACTAGATGAGCAAGTGTCAGGAAATACGTGGGACAGTAAGACCATGAGCCCACCCATTGTGTTCTTACAAATATTACACGCTGACTGACAATTTTAAGGCCTGGTTTTGGCACTTAAACATAAGTTTAATAGCCATAAGCGTAGAAAACACAATTATTGATATTAAACCAGCTAAATACTTACACCTATTCATGACTCTGCTGCAAATATGAGTCACATAGATCAGTTTTCTTTATTATAAAATACGCAGAAAAAGAAAATTAAATTCAGGAACCATTCGTATCTTTCATACATATTAAAAACCATTATGCTAGTTACATAAAAACTATTGTAATTTTAGAATTAAAGCAATCTGATCTACATATTCAAAACTGTTGACAATGCAACCAATATTTGCGGGTTATATAACGGTTTACAAGTAAAGATTAGGAGCAGCAGTAAAACTGTATTTTATGTATCTTGTGCAGCTCATAGTCTAAAGTTAGTGGGAAATTCAACAGCAGATGATTGTCCATTTCTTTCGATTTTCTTCACAATTTATGTGTATTTTTCATTCTGCAAACAGATGAGACATTTTAAGCCATTACTATTATTCCAAACAGTGTGTTAGCTAAATTGGAATAAATGCTTAGTGGATAAATTTTGTCTGCAAACAAATTAAAATTAATCAAAGTTAGCGATAAAATATATATAGACAATATTTCAGGTAATGCAATATAATATTAATCTTAAGTTTTTGAGTTTTATGAGAGTGGTTATGTACTGATATTTATTAGTTAAGGAAAAAGTTATTATTTAGTTTAACTCACTGATTGTTATATATAACAGAGTGAAAATATGGCGACCAGTCAATAAATGATTCCGAAGGGTTGTAATTTTTTTCATTATCAAAGGACCTTGAAATATCCAGAAATGCGAAAAAAATTCGAGTTTTTTTTGTATGTATGAATGTTAGTGTGTGTGTGTGTGTGTGTGAAAAGCCCAATTTTGTTCACCCTGATTAAAGCTTCATAACTCCTGTGCCCTTTGTTGAATATTTCTGAAATCTTGCATGAGGGTTTCTGTGTCAGAGAGATCAATGATATTTATTTTTAGGCAGTTATAGGTCGACGGAGTGAAAAGATAGCGAGGACTCGTTTGTCATTCTTTGAGTACAGTAGGACTTAATGACGATTTTATTCGTTATTAGCATTTACAATCTCTTAATAAAACACATCCCTTTTTTCAAAATTAAGTTTCTTGCCATTTTATAATAACTAATAATATAAAAAGTTTTTAAAATAAAATATCATAACAAATGGCACCATACACGCAATTTTAAATATTGCCGGGAACGTTAAAAAGCTGTTTACCAGATTTTTTACATGGCCTCACCCGAATCGGCATAAAACACCATGTATTGACTAGGTGCAAAATGCACCAGGCACGTTTACGTATAATTTATTAATGTTGCTTTATCTAGAAGGTAATCTATGTGATGTTTACGAGGTTCGGATCGAGGATAACCGTATTTGTATCTATGTTGTATGATCTGTTGAATATTACCCTAAATAAATACGTCAAAGATATATTGATTAATTTCATTGTTTTCAGCAACGAAACTTCATTAATATCTATGATGTTTTTGTACATCAGCGTTTGATTCTGTCAGATTTAATTATAATTTTACTACGTTCTATTGTCTTTTAAAGTAATCTTCTACAATTTACCTCTCACAATGCAGTCTCTTAATTAAAAAACTTCCGGAAATTACCTATTAGACATTAAAGTATTTAAACAAAACCTTTATAAGACGAAATTAGTGTAAATTATGCAAAACTTTTGTAGCAAAGACTTTAAATTTGATTTGTTGTTCAAAATTTTAATCAACTTGCTATTTTCAGATGTGATAAAATCGAAATATTGTGTAAAATTTGCATATACCAATTATTACAATATAAAATTTTAAAATAAATTATGTTTATAGTAACGTAAATTATGCTAAAATAATCTAGAGGTATTGATCTATTTTTCAGCTTTGAAAATAAACGTAAACAAGTTGAATTTTATTCAATATTTTTAATTAAAGAACATCAGTTATAATTATTTCTGTTTATTCAGTATGTCGTGTTTATCGAGGCAATACAATTATAAAAGCATAATGAATAATAATAATGACGTCACGAAAAAATTTGACACAAATCGAAACATATAATCAAAATCACGATTAATTGCTGTTTCGAATGATCTTAAGAAACATAAGTGTACACGGTGTATCCAGAAAAAAGCTTAAAGAAAGTGAATAAATTACTGCTAATCAATGCAGAAAATTTATTAAAGCTACTAATTAAAAATATAAAAAGAAATTAATTGATACTTTAATATTTAATCAGTAACTTTGATTGTATTAAATTACAAAAGTACTTAAAGATCAGGATAGCATTTCCAAAAAACAGCAACTTCGAACAACTGAAATTTTTCATGCATATTGAGTAACATTTTTGGTATTAATGTTACTAAAAATTTCAGTTTTTACTGCGAAAAAATAGAACATGAATGAATATAGGTTAAGATTTATTGATAGCCTACTATACCTGTGGTTTCTTTATATAGGCCTAAAACATTACTAACATATCTTTCTTTTAGGCTCTATATCATTACTAATCACTTTCATCATTTAGTTAATAATAATACTGTCAGATCTCTTGCCATTTTACATTGCTATTTTATTTGTCAATGTATAACTTATCATCCTTTAATCACCTCTAAGTTATTGTGTCTGTAAATACGTCATCTAATAATTAAAATTTCTTCTTGTTCCTCTGACAGCTTATATTCGAAATCTAAAAATAGCCTAAGTAAAATTATTTTTTACCGAATTCTTTAATCTACTGGCTTTTAATTCCACTCGCTAACCTATTCCTAACTTTCAGGTTTAACTTTAATTTTTTTCTATCTCATTAATAAACACAATATAAATTGTGAATAACATATATCATAGCTCCTTTTTTCATTGAAAGCTACAATAATTCACTTAGTATTTATAAAGAAAAAATATATGGGCTTAACCTTGATATACTCCAAAGTCACCCTAAATCCTACCGTAAAGGGTGTTAAAACGAACAGAAATTATAAGCAAAAAACAAACAGCTTAATCAATCTAAACTCTAAAATATTTAAAATGACAGTTGATATAAATAAAAATATTAACGACTGGAAAACAAATAGTGGTTTATAGAATCTATTAAGTAATCCTAATCTTTAGCTTTTTCCCTCCTTAAGTTATTATGATAGCTTTTTTTTTCAATCGAAAATTCGGCTCTGAGAGGAACTTTCAAGAAAAGAATTGTGATAAACAAAATATCTGGGTTGTATATTTAAACTACTAGCTGTCAAAATATTACTTTTGTATGGATTACAATTCAGTAAATCACAGTATAGTTATGTTTTCTTGATTAAAATAACTGCAGTATTTTCCACTTTAAAAATGTAATTCGAATCAAAAATAAAACCTCAATAAATCCACAATTCGTTGTGGTGCGTAGACATTCGTGTATTTTTAAACAATATATCAAAATTTATGTAATTTTTCAAGTTGTAAATGTTGTTCATAAATTTTTTTTCACGGTAAAATCTATATGGCTTATGAAATCTGTTATATCAGAAGGATAATTGAGTACAGTAGACCCTACTATAACAGTGTAGATGATTCCGTGTTATATGAATTTCATGTTGTACGAGTTACTTAGATTTTACAAATACGTATGCCGGGCTGTGAACGGCTCATGTATTTGTAAAACGGCTTTCGTATTATTGTGTTTTCGTATACTGTAGGCTATATAAAAAACACAATAATATGAACTTTATTTTTATTTCATGGTAAACAATTTATAATTACCACCAACTTCACTTTTTTATGGTAATAACTTAGCACGGTGTAAAGAAATAATACATTGTATCTTAAAAATCGAATAATATTTACAAGAAGTCGACCTGTTTCATTGAAACAATGCCTATTTAATATCATCAGATTTTATCTGCGTAAAGACTTTTTTGAAGTAAGTATATCCTTACATCAGATGGGTTTCACTTGTTTTCTAAAAATTACGCTAATTTGATCGATAATGAATTTATAATATTATAAGGTTAGATTTTAATGTTAGAAATTTATGAAACTTTAAAGAAAAAACAAGTGTGTATTAAACGCTATAATTTGTTGTTTACACGAAAAAGTGGCCTTTTAGGCTTAAAAAAAATTGTGACATAAAATATAGTTAAAATTGTACATTATAATTTCGAAATTTTGATTAGTTAGAGTCAAACATAACTGTTTCTTCTATAACAACAAGTACATCGGTTGTCATAGAGAAAATCAATTTTCTAGTGTTCAAACTCACTACACTGAAATACATTTCAGTTATTGGAGGTCTCTTTCTCAGTATGTGAGTATTTTTACAATATTATATTTTTTATTTAAAATAAAAACTTATGATAGTTATATACAGTCGACCCCCTATAACACTGTTGATTTTTCCGTTTTATATGAATTCCATGTTGATATATGAGTCACTTAAATTTTACAAATACAGTAGAGCGTCGTTTTTCTGAAACGTCAATCATCCGAAAGAATTCCAGTCCGCAAATTTAAATTTTCGCCAGTGCTGTGGCGCTTCAATCTTTGGCTTTGTCTTGGGCTACTCAAATATTTTACGTTTTTGATACTAAATTAACATCTGAAGTATAACTTTTTATTATTTTTATATTTTTCAATATATTTATTTTGTTTGTACAAAATAAAAAAATAATTTTTAACGATACAATAGTCTTCGTTAGGCTTAACATCGACGAAAATTCAACGCGAAGCGACACGCAACGGAAAAAAATTTCGAGATTGGATATGTTAAACTATTTTTCGTACGTAAATCAGTTATCCGAAATATCAGTTATCCGGACAACCTTAGTCCCCAATTGATTCGAAAAATCGACGCTCTACTGTACGTGTGCCGGGTTGTGAACGGCTCACGTATTTGTTAAATTTAAGTAACTCGTACAACATGGAATTCATGTAAAACGGAAAAATCAACAGTGTTATAGGTGGGTCGACTGTATGTATAAACGCACACATAACTATTATAATAATAATATAGTGGAGACCGGTCACTCGAATTTTCAAAGAAAAAACTTCAGACATTGAGTTATGGAAAGTTCTAAATAGCAATGGCGATTGGGAAACTACAATGGCTTAAATGGAAAGAAAAATGGCCGGTCTTAATGAAGTAGAAAGGAATTATTTTAGATGGAAGATGGTATCCAGAAAAAAGGAAAGGCACCAAGTAGAATGTAAAGAAGGATTAAATATAAAGTATACAAAAGAGTGGCTAACAAAAAATCAGTTGGTGTTAACAAAAGCTGACAGAACCAAGCAAATGGTGATTATGGAAAGAGGAAGGTATAATGAAGCCATTAAGGACTATATTAAGAAAACTGAATGTGACATCATAGACGAAAAGATTGTAACGGTAACGAGCAACAGGGTTAAAAAGCTTGAAAAAACATCGCTCGCAAAACACATGACGTTATTAAAAGAGTCGCATACCCCTTGCCCCCGAATACCCAGAATATTTGCGTTCGCAAAAACCTACAATGAAAACAAGGAAATTAGACCGGTAGTTGAAAAATGTAGTGCATCTACTTTTATACTTGAGAGGAGATTAAAAAGGTATATCTATGAAGACTTGGAGGATAATATGTTTCTGGATTATGATCCAAATAAGTTAGTAAAAGAGTTACAGGAGTTGGTTTTAATGAATAATGAGATGGGAACGGTAACGGATTTTAAAAGCATGTACCCTTCCATGAATCTAACGTCGTGTTTCAATGCTCTTATTGAGTTTATAGTACAACATAATCCAGGGTTATTAGCGTATATGAAGGACTTATATAAGCTAGCGGATTTAATGTGTTACCGATCCTTTTTTGCGTTCAATGGGATAGTGTACAAACAAAGAAAAGGAGTCCCAATGGGTAGTCCCATGTCGGGACTCTTGTGCGAATTAGTGGTGTGTCAACTTGAAAAAAAGGTCCTAGGAAAATCCATAGAAGACATTATATTATACAAAAGATATGTAGATGACGTTTTGATAATTTGGAAGAATGAACGAAGAATTAAAAAATTTTTAACTATGATAAATAGCAATTATCATGGGTTAAAGCTAAAACTGGAACAGAAAAGCCATACGCAGATCCATTTTTTGGACATTGACATAAAGTTTAAGCAAAAATGTGTACAAACGGCGGTGTATTTAAAACTCACACATGTTCCTGTATATATTCCAGTATGGTCTAATGATATGTTCAGATACAAGATGGCATCGTTTAAGGCGTTTATAAAAAGAGCATCCTTATATTGCACCAACATACAATATCCACTTAACGAGATTAACAGGATCAAGAAGGTTGCAAAAAGTTTAGGATACAAAACGTCTACAATTTACGGATTGGTCAAGGGTTACAAACAAACAAACAAGGGACAAGCAAACGGGATGTTAGAAAAAATAGATTTAATACATTTACATATAACAAGAATGTAGAGGAAATAATGGAGGAATTATGTAAGTATAAAGACACGAAAACTGTGTATAAATGGGCGCCAAACATCTACAGATTGTTAAGGAATGATAAGGACGAGGTAGAAATTAAAGAAAGGGCTGGAGTTTATAGAATTCCTTTTGAAAATCAGAATTAGGAGTGGCGAAAGATTATGTGCGTGTCACCACAAGAAACTTGGAGGTGCGTATAAAAGAACACATGTATGACATCAGTAAATGGCACAACAACACCATCTTAACAATCATGGCACAAACGGATGGGGCAAGTGTAAAGTTTGATGAGGCAAAGATAATTAAACTGTTCCTTTCCAAACTATTGACTTTGGTATGGAAAAAATGGAGATATATAAGAGGAAAATAAATATCAACTGCTTAAACGCCAAGGACGCCAATGCTCTTCCAACAGCATGAAAATACTTGATAGAGAAACAAATGGGAATTAAAAACTCTTAAACTTGTGGAGATTGTATTTTAACTGCTTTAATGTATATTATACGTCATATAGGTTTATTCTACATTGTATATAATATGATATTTTTGGTTAAATATTTAGCATTTTACGTTTTCATGTAAAGAATTATAAAAATATGTTAAAATTTTAAATTTTAAAATTGTTTAAAAGCTTTGTAGTCGATAGTAGAACAGTACTTTCTTGAAAATGGCCTATTCAAAGTAGGCTGAAAGCGTTTGAATAGTAAATTAATAATAAGCTCAGCAAGTGTTGGGTGTATGATTATAATTGCATTCCACTTAGAAAATCTTCGGCAAACACAAGAATGTAAGATGTGTAATATACCAGTTCTGAAGATCAAATATAAAGTGTCTTTTTGGAGGACATTAGATACTACCTGTTAATTTGTTAGTCACGAAGAGAAAACTTTGAAACTTCTAATCTATTTTGTTTAACAGGTGACAGGGTATTATTGTAATGTCGAATATGATGGAATAACTAACTTGTTCTGTATATGATATGTGTACAATAACCGTATTTTAAAATACTTATCTCTGCAATACTCGTATTTAAAAAATTTCTATATCTGAGCATCTCTATAAACATTTTTGAAAATTATTTCTTCGTTTAACTTACAAAATCACATTACAAAAATAGTTCAATGTATTAATATTTATTTCACATGTTAAATATTATTAAATTATTGTTTATGGCTTTGATTTATTTTAATTTAGATGATACTCGTCATGATACTTCAATTGGAGCTATGTTTTGTACTCATTACTTATAGTGGTGATCCACAAGTTCAAAATTGGTATGATAGTAAGTATTTTTTTGCGAAATTTTTTTACTTTATAAAATTACAAAATCACATTTCAAAAATAGTGCAATGTATTAATATTTATCTCGTATGTTAAAAATTATTAAATTATTGTTTATGGCTTTGATTTATTTTAATTTAGATGATATTCGTCATGATACTTCAATTGGAGCTAAGTTTTGTACTCATTACTTATAGTGCTAATCCAAATGTTCAAGACGGGCTTAATAGTAAGTATTTTTCTGCAATTTTTGTTTACTATATAAAATTAGCTTTTTATTGAAAATGATAATTTATAAAAAATAAAGCTGACTTTTCACGTGAATTACTGAAATGTGTTTTTATCCTTTACATTAAAGATTATTTGTATGTTCTAGTATGTTATTTTCTTATAATAAATATTTTTATAAACAACTCTTTCTATTCAAAGTAAATACAGCACTAAATTATTCCAGATATGAGACTTGATAAAGACGTGGAAGAACTACAAAATGTGCTTGATAATATTGCATATGCATATAAACATAATTCACCTAAAATGTGTCTTGTTTGATATATCTGTGATTTTTTAAGTTACAATTTAATTGGATAACATAAGATTTCAGATTATGTAAAATGAAAATTTTAATAAGATAAATAAATATTGCAATAAATCCAAAGTGCAATAAGTTACAATTATTACGTATGTCAGAAGAAATCTAAAATTAAAAAATATATATATATTTTTGAAATATTGTAAACGTAACTTGTTTGTTTGTGTAATAATTTGATAAATAATTCTGTTTTTTTTTGTATTTTTACCTCATATTATATTAATAAATCTAAGTAAAGTAATTTTTTTTAACTTGTATTATTTATTGTACTTTTATTAAGGAAAGATTATTTATAAACTTTTATGTTTTGTAAAGGTATTGCTGTTCAGTAGGTATAACAGATAGTTCAGAGATATTTTAACTAATTTGATATTTTTGATTTTTGAGTAGCATTTCTTACTTTCTAGAGGTTGTTTACAGAATCACCACTTGATGTTAGCCATTTTTAAAGTCTCGTTTTAAGATTAGGATTTTTGCTAGAAAACTTTTTCTAACATTAAGATATTATTTTCGAATGTATCTACAACAAATTTACTAAATCCAGTAATAAACCGTATTTTGTAAATTGGGTTGAGTTTTTGCATCTACTGTGAGAAATGTTGTATATGAACAGTTTATTTTTATGAAATTTCAAATCGTCATATACTTATGAGTAGCTTATGTGTAAGGCATTACTCGAATATATAAGAAAATAGTTTAATATAGTCTTGTCAGCTTTATTCAGTAACATCGATAAAGTCTGCATTATTTAATACTCTAAGAAATGGAACATATTCAGAGAAATACCTTCAGCCCACTGGTGACCAAGCAGATGAAACTCTAAAAACTGGTAGTTGTTATCGGGTTCGCGTTTTACCAGTGGGCTGGATGCGTAGTATTTAAACGTGGCTACTTTGGATAATAGACTTCAAAAAGATTCTTTCTCTCTAGTCTAAAAAAATTTTAATTCAAATTAATAAATTAAGACATTTCAAAGTAAGGTTCATCTGCCATGGTAATGCCTCCAGGTAGGATTACCTAATGCAAACTGCTACTATTAGATGTTAGAAACATCAATAAGACTTTTCACTTTGAAATATTAGTCACACCAAAACATTAGTGTTTTAACAGTAATTGAAAGCCTGAAATTTATCACTAGCCTGAGGTCTGTCGGATGATATTAAGTCCATAGTAAATGGTTTCTTTATGTTATAGGGCGTAAATTCGGAATCTGCTTGTGAACCCGTTTATAACTTCGTGCAAAAGCTATATAATATGAAAGGAGGCTGATTCATAGATTACAATATGTACATGTAAATGTACATGTTACATGTGGATATCATCAACCAGTGTTAGCAGTAAGAATTGGAATGACAACATGCTAGACTGTCAAAAAGCTGCACCATTAGAAACATTTGGTTCGCATCATATAACAACAAAGACTGTAATTGCATGCTGCCAGTAGTCTATAGAAAAATGTTTCATAGTTTGCTATCCCGAGAATTAAACATTTCTACTAATTCTTAAGAAATTGAGGGAAACAATAACAGTAAAGTGGGAAGTACAACTTACAGTTGTAGCACAACATCACGTAAACCTGAATCATTCCGTAAAGGTACTCTACCTATCCTGTTTCTCAAAATAACTAAGCTGTTGCCCACAGTAATCTATCGTTGACAATGGATTTCATGCTCTCCTAGCATGTTAAATCGAGAGAGATTCCCACAGTATGATGCATAAAAAAACATAAATGATTAAGAGCACATGTTTAAGAGTCATGAAAACCGTGGCACACTCTACTCGAGTAGTGGGAAACTCGGGTTTACTGTATATCTTTGTGTTAAGTAACACTTTTTATCGTATCGGAGTTCCTTAACAGATAAATGGGCATCATAGCTAGTTAGAGTATGAATGAATACTAATATAAAGTTAGGGTTTTCATAATTTAAATTACATTGACTATGTGCTGGTCCTTTATATTTTGATCTCAAATAATCATGGTTTCTAACTTTATCTTCATATACCTTCACATCTATTATTTCCTTATACGTCTCCCCACCACATATTTGACAGGTATTAGTATTTTGAAAATGTTTTACTTCTTGTTTAGTTATAACCATTTCTTTTTTGTTTTCATATATTTTACTAATTTTTCCTCAAGTTTGTTTTTTAACATCTCTACAAACTTTTTTACTGCGTCAGGCTCTCTGTATACAACTGGTTCCTTGTAGTCTTTATGTAGATACTTTATGTAATAAGAAAAATTCATTGGTTTATGTTACTGATATTTCATTGCATAAGACTTAGATGGATCTGGTTGTCATGTTTTTATTTTCATAGTTAGGCATTTAAAATTAGCATATATCACAAACTGAATCCTCATTGATTTTTTAAACTTTTGAAACAAAATATTTCCTCCATTCATTTCAATCTTTCCCATTTTTTTCTTTACCATCGGTTACATAATTCGTTAATGTTTTGCTGAATTGTAGTATGTTAGACATTTATCATATATATATAGGGGAGACCGGGCAACTTCGGCATGCGAAGCAAGTTTGTCAAGCACTTTTTTTTAAAAACAAATTAAAAGGAGACTTTGGTTATAGGTTAGGCAGTTGAGTTTTATTGATGGCTTGTTGAGTGTAGTGTTTTTATTGTTCTCCAACAAGCGTAGTTGAATTATCAAGCAAATTTTCATTTTCGTT
>NW_019388031.1:30168-39380 GCF_000671375.1 Centruroides sculpturatus
AGTAAGGTAACATTCCAATAGACAATATGCAAAGCTTTTTTTTCAGTTTACAGCAGTATTTATTACACAAAATTTAAGTAAAGCTTAACATGCCGATCTTGCCCCGATCTCCCCTATATATATCTTTTCATGATGATTCGTAAATTGTGAACTTATTAACCTAGATAGACTGTTAATTAAACAGTAATGTGATTTTTCTTCATTTTTTAAATATAACAAATTTACATGCTTATCTAGTTTATTTTTTGATATTCTTAGAAGATATATTTCATACTGCTTTTCTCTTTTATTTTTAGACTGCTTTTCTGTTCCTTTTTCTGTTTCTATTTCAGTTTTTAAAAACTGCCCATTAAAAGTATAAACATTCACTAGTATATTCAATCTTTTTTCACATTTCTTTATATCTCGTAAAGTGATAAGGTGATTCAATTCCTTTGGGTGCTTCTTTAATTTTTTTAATGTTGTAATTACTAACTCGACCTGGATTATGATTTCTACTACCTACTGGATTTACATATGCAGCGATGGGATAAGCAAATCATTCTTGATTTTCATTCTTAATATTCGATACAGCTTTCTTTTCTTTGATTTGTTTTGGTAATTCAATGTAGGATGATCCTCTAAATAAAACATATTTATTAATTCTTAGCTATAAATTATTTATTTCTATTAAAGTACATTCGGATCCTCTTGCTTCAAATTAATCCATATTTTTTATTAGTTTATCAATCACATTATCATAATAAGTGTGTAAATTTGTTGTTTTTAAAATGACCTCATTCTCAGTTTTATATGAAAAGTTTCTGCATTCGTTTTTTCTTTCATACAGAAAAAATTGAAATTTACTTTCAAGTTCATTTCTTTCAGTATATCTGCTATCATTCTAATAACAATGTCTCTTACATCCAAATATTTTCTTGGTAAGATATGAATTGTCATGTTTCTAATCGAATACGTTTTTAGTCTTGATTTGAATGCTGTCTCAATCTCTTGGATAGCTTCACCATTGTATAAGGCAATGTCATGTTCTCTCTTTTCAATATGAAGATTCTTACAGGTTGGGTTATAGTAATAATTACAGATATGACATTTTATTTGCTCTTCTCTTTTTTTTCTTGGTTTTGTTATTACATCCTCATAAAAGTTAAATATATTATTAAATTTATATCTTTCTATAAAGTGAGTTAAGTCTGGTGTTCTTAATCTTGAATAACATCTAATATTATTATATCGCTACAAAATCGATGCAATTCACGAAGAGTTTGTGATTGTAATATTTGTTCCATATAATAGGAGGAAAGAAACAATTAATATTTTTTCAACAATAAACACGCCTTACAAACATAAGCATATCCATCAGTATTCCTTCTATTTTTGTGAAATTCATCTAAACATTTTTCGTCCTTACATTCACTACATTTTTTTAATTTTATTGAATCGCTTTCTATGAATATCATTTTTCATATGCTTCTCTAAGTATGATTTAAAATTTTTTTATTACATTTACATTCTATAAATTGATGTTTTATGTTTAATTTTAGCATAATAATTTTCATAGTATTCATTAGTACAACCTTTACACCATAGAAAATAACCATCTTTAAAATTATTATCTTTACTATATTCTTCAGCTGGTTTATTTATTTTACAACGTTTACACTGCTTCATTTAATAAGGAAAAAAATTTGTTTAATAATAATGATAAGAACGTAGAAGAAGTTGCTGATGACGTATTTAAAAATAAAAAAAAATCTTATAAATGACAATGCTAAAATGAGATATTTAGTCTTAAAATATGCATAAGCTTTCAATGCAGGAATATATGTAGGTAATCCTAAAATTTCATAAGCATCGAAATATCCACTAGGCGTTTTCAATGGCATTTTTGCAAAAATTCTTAATTTTCCTGGGAGTGCGATAGCAACTGTAGAAATCCACTGGTAAAATTTAAAGAAAGTGTCAGCTTTGACTTGCTCTATCAATGAATAACCTTCCGGAAGTTGCGGTTGTATTTCTCGTAACGTATGGAACATCACTTCCTTTGAGATAAAATACAAGCTTAATTTTCCTTGCTCTAAAACGTCAATAGCTTCTCTTAATTCAATTATTTGTGTATGAAATTCTTGCATCGCAAATTCTATGTTCTTTGTAATAGTTTCAAATGCTAAATTATATCGATACATTTTCAAAAAGTTCTCGAAAGAATCTTGTCTTCTATTATGGATAACTCCCTTATCTTCAAAACTTTCACACATCTCTTTCATTCTTCTTAATACAATTAAAAGAAAAATTTTATCTCATTTCCAGTTGAACAGCTGATAACTATTTGCATAATATTTTTAACTAAGTAAATCTAACACCTTCGATATTTCTAGAAAGAAACACTCTACTAATGATAGAATATAACTTCTATAATTCTATAGAGATGCGGCATCGATGTGAATCGGCTTCTTCCGTTTCCGCTCTGTCTAGTTCCGCTTGTTATGACGTAGTTTTAACTTCCTAGGAGTTATAGCAGGTTTTTCTATTAACGTGCGCTCTCATTTTCTTTCTTCTTAGTTTATTCCNCGAGTCTTTAGATTTCTCCCGTTTCCGCTATGTATAGTTCCACTTATCGTGACGTAATTTCGCTTTCTTCTAAATAAAATTCTTTCTTTATTCTCTTTATAAGGTAGACCTATAATGACTCCAAGATCCTTGTCCTCTATTACGATTATTATATACTTAATCTACTTCCTATATATATTTCTCGTACGACTATTTCGTCTATCTGATTTATATAGGATTTACTATTAGCTTGAGAGGTGAGTTCAAGGTTTCGTAATTTCCTTATAGTCTATTTAAACTACTCCTCAAATATCTTATACTTGGAAAAGGGAAATATCGAAGAAAAAGATAATCCAAACAATATATACTGATTTACAAGCGATTTCCGTTTTAATTATTTCCTATTGTTATCGGGTTTTGGGGTTTTTCCCCATTTGTTTATACCTCATGATTTTCTCTATGTTCATCGTCGGATAGTTCTTGTGCCTTTTAAACACAGCGATGGGTATTTTACTTTCATAAGCCTCCCTTTTTATCTCATTTTCTTCCCTTTCATCATTAACCTTTATATTCTTTCCCGAAATAATTTTTAGTAACGAGATCAGTAGGCATATTAATTTATAGAGGTCCGCTATTATTTGACTTCTAGAGCGGCTTGTTCCTGGATGGTATACGTTTCCGTTATCCACTTTCGTTCCCTCCTTATGTATGGGTTCAACATTATCTATTATCTTCTCTCGTTTTTGAGCCGTTGATTTCTCTGGGAATTCTTTTTCTTTCCTAATCTCTTGACAAATTTTCATGTTTCCATTTAGTTCTGTTTTCTCAATGGAGTCACTACGAATTTTCTTTTCATTATCTTTGTTACGCCCTAACTCTATATCCTTAACCCTATTGTTTATTTCATCTTTACTGGCCTTATGCTTAGTTTTTGTCACTATGTGTTCGTTCTTATTGGACCTTCGGCTGGAAGACACTCGAACACTCCTCAATACGCTTCTTTCCGAATATCGTAAGTCGCCTCCGCTTTGATTTCTATTTCTCTCTACTCTAACTTCTTTTTATAATAATTATCTCTTGGTGACTTAGATGAGCAATAATGTACTTCCTTTTTATTTGGCAGTATAATCATTCCATCATGATTATCTATTTCTATTTGCTCCTGCTGTAATATGTCCCGTCCGATTATTTTCATGCCAGGCGCAATGACCTCAGAACGCACTACTTTACATGTACTGGTAAATTTATGGCCTCGAAGTTTGAATATGGGTATGACAACACCTGATGTCTGAATCGTTTTTCCGGGACGAATATCTAATTTGTTCTTTTCTCCAAGGATTACGGATGCTCTACCTTCCAATCGTTTCGCCAAGCCCTTATCTATGACGGTCGTTTCCAAATTTCTATCGATTCCCATCTTTACGGAGATATTATTAACATATACTAAAATATATGGATCCTTCTTGCTACTTTGACCCTTCCTTTTATGTCTGTGAGGGTTTCTATATTGGTTTGGAGTACGCTGATTTCCTACATAACGTACTGTACCTCTCCAATTATATTCGAAATTGAGAATTTTTATTAGGCTCGTCCCTATTCATATTATCTAAATCATAACGAGAATTATTTCTATACGTCTCCCGACAGAAGTTAGGGTTTGGTTGCCGATTTCCGTTAAAATTTGTCTCTTTAGGTCGGGAGTATTGTGCGCTTCGTTCTCTATTCCTATTTTTCTCCTCTTGCGATTGTTTTATAAATGTATTAAATTGATGTCTCAAATCCCCTATAGCCTTAACTACTTTTTTCATTTGTCTTTCGGAATTTAATTCAGTTTACCTTAAATTTTCTCCTTTATTAACTGCTAATTCTTCCTCTTCTTTTATTACTTTTAAGAGACCCCTAGGATGAGAAGTGAGGAGTTCGATATTCTCCTCGTTTATTGCTATTTTTAGAGCCTGGTCAAATGTTTCGGGTTCTCTGGACATAATCCTTTTTCTTATCTTTATGTCGACCCCATTCAAAAATTGAACCTTTAATCTCTCGTCCAATTCTTTCTCCTTAACCCTCCTGATCACCTCTACCTCGGCATCGTTCGCGCCCTCGTGTTCAATCTCAACCTTCTCGGCTAAGGCCTGGAGTCGTACGGCGAACGTTTGTACGTCCTCATCTCTAGCCTGGACGCATGCATAGAACTTCTGGATTCTATAAGTGTAGGGAATCTTTTCGAAATGCTCTATCATTATCTTTTTGAATTCCTCATAATCCTTCATGTCCTTTACTCGCCGATCCTTACGCACGAATTCCCAGGCAATGCCTGTCAATTTTAACTTAGCAACAGCCAGCATCTGTGCCTTCGACCATGCTGCTACTCTAGTCACATCCGCTAATGTGTCGAAAAATTCGGATACTTTCGGACCTTTTGCGTCCCCTGAGAAGACCGGTAAGAGGGAAATCATTTCACCTAATCCGCCTAACGTTATTGGATTACCAGCTAACGTAGCTCGCGGAGGTTCTTCTCTATCTCTCTCCATCTCAACTTATATCTATGTTAACTTAAAAAATATCTTAAATAATTATCTCTCCAAATTCGAGTCAAATCAACAATTATCGACTATATGTCTCTCAATCCGAAATCAGATCTCTGATTATATTATATAAATTATATTAATTGTGAGATTCTGTTATGGTTGTTTTAGTTCGAAAAACCTACGGCTGGGACACTACTGGTGAGATTCTATTTTTAAGTTCGAAACTCCTGCTACACCAGTGTGCGAGTATACTACGGATTCTAAAGATTCTAAAACCCACTCCCGTGACACCACTTGTGAGATTTTATTAGGGGGTTTTTAAGTTTCGAACCCCACTCCTGAAAACCAGATGTGAGATTAGCCGGGGGTAACTACTAAAGGGTGCCACTTACTCGGCCTATTCCGTGAGAATAGTTCTCTAAAGTTTCGAATCGTAAGATCCGATCTTAAAAGTTTTATAGGAGGGCGATAATCGCTAATAGATCTGAATCGGTGAAGTTCAGATCCTTGTCAGGATTCCTTGACACCAGTTTGTCAATTTATCGATGCGCGGACACACACGCGTTAGCGATCTGATTCAGAATAAATTTAAGAGCCATTTAAGTAAATTTAACAAGAGTAAATTTAATAATTCAAAAACAAACGAATACAAATATCAATGAACGAGGGATAATAAAACAACAATTAGATTACACGATATTGGCTTGGACTTATTCTATACCGATGCGCGATCGAGAAAGAGAGCTCACAAAATCATTCTAAAACACACGACCTGTTTAGTTGTCGTTCGTCTTCATCTGTATTGGCAGAGGACACCTCGTAGAAAAAGTTCATTTACTTCTTAACATGAGAGAGTGATATGTGCACAAATATAAAAGTATCACTTCTACGTGCAGACTCGGGACTTAGTCTAAGTGACTCGTTTAAGGGCGTTGGTCATCAGGAGGAAAACGTGTGGAGTCTGGACACTTTCAGATCGGTCGGAGAACTCGTCGAATTCGGTCAAATACCCTCTATATGTCCCGATCAGTGACCAATCATCATGCAGAGATTTCTCCGTGAGAACGGATGGAAAGGGGAATATGAGAGGGGTAAGCATTTCCCATCAAAGCGAGAGTTTTCGCTGATAAGGGAAAAACAGAGGATGTGCTGACTTCTGTAAAAAGGAAATAACATCTGTCATCTATTTTTCCCACGGCTAAAAACGTCCCTTTTCTCACAAAACGAATGAATATTTTGTGACAATTATTTAATATTATCAATAAAAATTATTAAATGGGACCCAGGGCCTTTCAGGTCTCACACAGCTTTATGCCTCATAAAGTATTTTTCTGAATTCTGTCTTATCAGGTAAATTACTGTACACAGTGTATTGATTAATTTTCATTTTCATGTAGTAAAGGCTCTATACCTTAATTAAGTATGTACTTTTTCTTTGTTTAAGGGTATTTGGGCAGTTTATTTTCTGTTGTATTCTCAAGCAAACAATACATACAAGTACAGTACGTTATTTTCTGAAGAAACACTCGTACTTATTTTTAACCCTATTCCCGATAACTTGGAATTTTCACAAACTCGGCCACTTTTCGGTCTACATTAATCCGAGTTTTCGGGACTCTACTGTACAGTACAACGAAGACTTATTTCCCACAAACCCTTTTTGTTGTGCTTGTCCAGATAGGGTTTTGGGTTTCTCAAACCGATAATCTCATGCCTTAACATTATCGAATTGTAAAATTAGTTGAATTCAAGCAATATAAGACTAGGACAATTTGACATGGAGAAAAGATTCTCAGGAGAATCTTCACATACTTAAAGAAATGGCAAAAATGCTTTACAATCAGCCTATTGTAAAGGAATAAACTTTGACCATATAATTTTTTTAACAGTTTTATCCACTTACCTACTGGATGGATTTTTTTCCATAAGTACAAGTATGTCGAATTTAAGTAAAAATTATGTAGTAAAAGTTTATTTAAATGTTTTGTAACTATAATTTGTCATACATATATTTTTTATACGTTTAGTGTCTCATAGACTACTGTTCAATCATATCGTCATTCACAACTAATTGAAATCTTATAAAAAGTCTCATAACTAAAAGCAATTTTAAATGTACAATGTACACTACAGTGTATTTGAAANAAAAAAACAGATACAATTGTGAATTTTTCAAACCGATAATCTCACGCCTTAACTTTGTTGAATTAGAAAATTAGTTAAATTCACGCAATATAAGACTAAAACAATTCGACAAGGAGAAAAGATTCTCAGGAGATTCTTCACATATGTATGACTTTCTTTAAAGAAATCGCAGAAGAAACGCTTTACAATCAGCCTGTTGTAAAAGAATAAACCTTGACCAAATAATTTTGTTCAACAGTTTTATTCACTCACTCACTGGTGAAATTTTTTTCGTAACTACTAGTTTGTCCAATTCAAGTAAAAATGATGCAGTGAAAGTACATTTAAATGTTTTGTAACTGTAATTTGCGATACTTACATTTTCTATACGTTTAGTGTCTCATAGACTACTGTTCAATCGTGTCGTCATTCACAACTAATTGAAATCTTATAAAAAGTCTCATAACTAAAAGCAATTTTAAATGTACAATGTACACTACAGTGTATTTGAAAGGTGCTTAATTCTTTTACAATAAATATTTACTTATTGCAACACTATTTATTGACTACTATTACTTTTTGTAATTATTGTACGTTTAAAACATAGTAATCTACTTAATATCGAATATTTGATAAAATACATCACTTCACTTCGAACTTGCAGCAATTATTTTTTTCGGTTTGGCTAACAATATTAGACTTGGAATGTTTGTTATTCCAGTTTCAGGTTTTAAACTCTGTGGTTGTATTAGATTTTTTTTCTGTTTTATCATTTGTAAATTTAAATGTGTTTTTGTGTCAGTACAAAAAAGTGCGAACTAGACATATATATTTTTTAAATTAGAGCTTATAGATGAATTTTTAGTTATAGTTCATCATCTGTCCAAACATTTTAATCAATTTATTTCCAAATTTTTAGAGTATGGAAAAATAAAATTATTTTTTAGTAAATGTCTCGTTCCTCAAGATCTCAATAACTACATAATCAAAGATGCCTGCCTAACTTTGAACAATTATAACGCAATTACAATGTTTTTCTTGTGTTTCATGCTTATATGTATGTCATGCCATTTTGAAAACTGACTTTTACTTTAGCCTGATTCGATTCATGCAACGTTGTTTGTACATATTCTCTTGGGATGCCGTGTGTCGTATATGACACGCAATTTTCCTTCCAAAGAAGCTTTTTGCTTTTTTGGAAGCAAAAAGCTTCTTTAGCTAGCTAAAAGCTTATTTAGCAAGCAAAAGCTCTGCTTTTTTGCTTGGTAAATAATTATATTAGCTATACAATTTGTCATTAGACTTTAGTGAAGCTTATTAGAACACATGCATTTCACTGTGACAGAAACAAAGGAAAATACAGTACAGCGTCGATTATCCGAATCAATTGAGGACTAGGGTTGTTCGAATAACTGATATTTTGGATAACCGATTATGTGCGAAGAAATATATTAACATATCCCGTGTTCAAATTTTTCTCCATTGCGTGTCGCTTCGCGTTGAATTTTCGTCGATGTTCAGCCAAACAAAGAATATTGTATCGTTAAAAATTATTCTATTATTTTGTACAAACAAAATAAATATATTCAAAAATATAAAAACAATAAAAACTTATTCTTCAGATGTTAATTNGCCAAACAAAGAATATTGTATCGTTAAAAATTATTCTATTATTTTGTACAAACAAAATAAATATATTCAAAAATATAAAAACAATAAAAACTTATTCTTCAGATGTTAATTTAGTATCAAAAACGTAAAATATTTGAGTAGCCCAAAACTTAACCAAAGATTGCATCGCCACAGCACTGGCGAAAATTTAAATTCGCCAACTAAAATTTTTTTGGATAATTGACTTTCGGATAATCGACGCTCTACTGTATAAGTGATTGTCTGAGCATATGTTTTTCGAAGTGATCATAAGTATGACTGCTTGATGTTAGTATTCAATTTTCTCTATTTCTATTTATTATAATTTTAGAATTTATACGTGTTTTTGTTGATAAGACTTCT
>NW_019388032.1:0-9535 GCF_000671375.1 Centruroides sculpturatus
GTCGTGGGTTCGCGCCACGATCGGACAGGCTGGCTGCAAGGAGTTTTCCGGGTTTTCTCCTTGCCAATAACGACTGAATAGGAGGCCAGTTCCCCTTAAAAGTCATTATTTCCCGCGCATTTATCACGGCCTTAAAAGTCATTATTTCCACGCATTATATCACGCGCGGGAAATAATGCCTTCGGGGCATTATTTCCCGCGCGTGCGTATAAGCCGTTAGATACAGCCGGCTCTTCGGTCGCATAGCGATCAATAACTCGTCTCTCGGAGAAAAAGCATTTCAGGCTATAATCTCCATATGAACCAAGGGTGTAGAATAAGAATAAGAATAAGCATGCTCCATCAACAATGTGAGTTTTTTTTTATCTGTCGAAAATATACGATTAAAGTTTTAAAAAACGATTGGTTGCTAGTTTTTAAGGCAAATATGATTGGTATCGCGAATATAGACAAGCAGACTGTGGTATTATATTTTTTAACGAAATTATTGGATTGCATTACTTAATTATTACCGACACATTGGTCAGATACTCAAAGCGATCCCGCAGTTTTTTAATTTACTTTGTTAATTACTACCCAAAGTAAATCCCCTAACATAAGTTGCGTGGAATGCATTCTTTCATCTATCTAATAATTTTTTGTTCCTAGACTTACCAACATCTCGTCACACACGGATCTTTTTTTAAAACAGAATGTAAGTTTTTTTGATTTAGTGAATGTCTCTTCTATCCAAAAAAATCTTTTCGGTAGATTACCTCACAGCCAATTCAGGTTATAAACTCCTTTTATTGTTTTTTACAAATGCATTTCGAGCTAGGTTAATTTACTAGCGTTTTCTCTCAGTGCTACAAAATAAATTAAATTATAAAAATTCATTAAAAAAACAATTCGAGTAGATAATGTTACAACAACATTTAAAAAAACACATTTCATAATTCCTATAAGAGTTTCAGTGAGTTTCTAATCTTTACACTTATACGGTACTTTTAGTCCTGTTTACAATATTTTTAACATCTTATACAATTACTCGAAGGGCTTGTATCTTATATTGCAAAAAAGAACTACTTGCTACCTTTTAACATACAAATGATAACGTATAGTAACTTTTTACAAATGTTTAAACAAATCTATATAAATAAAAATGAATGTATGTCTGTTTGTTTTTCATGCATTACCACACCGTTTATCTGATTACCATGAAACTTTGAGAAGTTGTTTAATATACTCCCGCGAAGGTTTCTGGCATAGTACATTTATCTTACGATAGAGTGGTTTGCAGTGAAAATTTCTGCTTCTGTTCTTTTATCAAATTTTCGTGGAAATTTATATTTGTTGGTCATAATCTTATATATTTTTGGATTCCGTTTTGCATAAGGATTCTGAAAATGTCGTGTTTGTGAAAATCGGACCATTTTTCAAGAAACTGTTTATTTTTTAAATTTGCGAATATTTGAATTCAATTATCTGAACATATGTGACCGATTAACCGGATATTGAATTTGATTCTTGACCGCATTGATTACGTGAGTACCATATTAACATTTTGGGGTTCTGGACTCAATATTAAATGAGATATACAAGACTTCCGGTCTATATTTGGACGGCCATAACGGGCTTCCCGTTTAGAATTTTAAAATAATATTTAGGCATTTCTATCTAGACAATAGATTTATATATAATTTATTACCTGTTATATTTTATTCAATTTTACTTTATTTAATGTATTTACTGACTATTTCTTTACCTGTATATTTTCATCATTTATGACAGTGTATCTTCTAAATCCTGTGGATTATTATTATTTTGTAATGTGTATAACCGGTAATGCTTATGCGGGCCGGTCTGTACTTTTAATGTACAATATTAAAATGAATGAATGAATGAATTATCCTACGACAGATGGCGCGCGTTTATACTGTGTGTTCGATCGATTTCAAATTGTGAAGACCATTTCCCCCTTCAAAAAATATCTCTATATATGCATTTGTGAACTGTTATTTACAATATTTGTAATAATTTTTGTTTAATTACTTTATTTCAACTTTTTTTTTGCTAATTATGTATTCGCTCGAACTTCGTTAAAACCTCAACTGTACCCCGAACAACAACCGAAGTTGTAGGAGGAGATTCGCGTATTTTACCGATCTAGGTATCCCCCTTTTCCAAATTTTAATATCGACTCAAAATAATTTAAAAAAACAAATTACAATAAAAAGGTTTATCAAACTATCAGCAATTTCACAACCTGCCAAGGAAGAGAGGAAGGAGCAATTAAATTAAAATTAAAATTATAAAGGATTAAAATATATATATAAAAATGGGGAATATCGCACTTCTGACAATCGCTGCGAGTATGTAGGTTAAATTTGGAAAATCCGCGCTTCTCGCGTGGACAACTGTATGTGGCCAGCTCACGCGTCAGAAAACCTGATTTATTCGTGTACGCACCAGACGGAAAAACAAAAAATATCGTGTATCCACAAGCACTCCAATAAATAAATAGAATTGAAACGACACTTTGAAATGTTTTCCCGACGAAAATGAATAATAATAATAATATAATAATAATAAATTTCAATAAAAATGATAAAATGTAAATTGAATTTTATCATAACTAGTTTACTTGAATTTCGTTTCTTCTGAGATCGCAGCAATGCGCGATGGGTAAGCTAGATTTTTATAAAAACTACACAAACTAAATATACATACTGATTTCTTTCTAATGAAATTACTTTAAGAACTTGTATCTTGTTACATCATAAAAATGTACTGCTTGTTACACTAGTAATTATAAATTATAACATTTTAGTAATATTTTACAATAAATATTTTAAAAAATCTTTTTAAAAAAATAAATATACGTACAAATTTCTTTTGAAAGCATATTATCTTTGAAAATTTGACAGTATATGTTTGTACACCTTTTTTAAAAAACAATTTAGAACACCACAAAAATTTTTTATGCCACAATGTATGATCCCTATGATGTAACTAATCTATCTTAGCGCCGTCTATTATTGCCGCCATTGCTGATCTATTTGCATATCGGATGACGCATTTATTAAATTATCATTATTATATTTTTGTGAAGGAAAAACCGACCTGTAATAAAGTGTTATTTTAAACTTTAATTATTGGGAAATTCTTAACTTCGATCATTTTATCAAGTTAGGCTAAAAGCCATAAAAATTATTTCCCACGGAGTTGGTTCCTTGTTGAGGAACATCCAGGTAGTCAGTAATGTGTCACTCGGAACTTTCGATAAAGTGCCCACATTAAATGCCAGACCCTTAACAACAACCTTTTCACCTCGGGAAAAACCCAAGAGGAATAACAAGGGAAAACGGAAAAAACATCCGAAGTCAGTCGTCTTCCAAAGTCTGTCTACCAAAGTCGTCCTGAAGGATTAATACCGGGACCAAGAATCTAGAATTAAAACAGTGACAACGATCGTGTCTCTTTAAGGATATCATCTCCACTTCTGTGCCTCCACATCTTCGTGCTCCTGTTAACAAACAAGACCCAGAACCATTTGATCGAACATTCGATCGGCGGTGTCATCTTACTACAGATCTTCGCTTCAGAAGAAAGGTATTTATCAACCCGCAATTCGTTTGTAAACTCTTTCTCTCGAACGGCCTAGTATAATTAGGGGAACTTTAGGCATGCTCGCTATCGAATATATCTGTATTTTGTTTGGTTCTTATTAAAATTGTTATTATTTATTTAATATGGAATCAGAGTGAGTCACTTCCTTGTCTCTCTCCTCACCTCTACTCCAAATCCAACCGCTCACCCGCTACCGCTCGCGTAACGTAAAGTCGCGATTTCCGAGTCCTGCGAGACTCGGTCATGTTACATCCTGACGTGGTGTCAAAGAGACACCGACTCTATGGTCACAGTGGTGTCAGAGCAGGATCAGAATTTAAAAATGACCCTAGACAACTCGAAATAATATGGAGACAAGAGGTAAAGGTTGGGCGCGAGGTGAGACAGCAGGAGGTGCACGAGCAGAGCCTGTAGGAGGCGCCGCGTTAGGTGGATTAGGGGGCATGATTCCATTAATACCTATCTTTGCGGGAATCACAGAGGGCCTTAAGGTCACCGATTTTTTTGAGTCTTTAGACAAAATCGCAAAATTAACTAGTTGGAGTAAGGCACAATGTTTAGGAATCGCAAGATTAAAATTAACGGGAATAGCCGAAAGTTTGCATGGAGGGATGCAAAGATGAAGGAGGTGGTGACATATGAGGAATTTAAGAAACTCATGATGAAGAGATTTGATCGGGAGCCAATTTCGTTACGTTTACAAAAGTTTCATGCCTGTGTCCAAGGGAGAAATGAGGACGTACAAACATACGCCGTGCGATTACAAACCCTGGTAAAGGATACGATGGTAGAAGAAACTAGCAGGGATGCGCAGGAAAGAGAAGTTATCAAAAGATGTCAACAAAAAGAGAGGGACAAAATATTGCTGGTGCAATTCCTTAGCGGTCTAAATGAGCGCATAAAGCGAGAGGTGATGTCGAGAGATCCGGAGACATTCGATAAGGCAGTGCAAGCAGCCATCAGCAAAGGAACTATAGAACAATTAACGGCAAAATCACGAGCGACAGTCAGAAATATAAACAATCCTACCGACCCGAAAAACGATCCTAGTGGAACACCTCATAAACAATTAGAGGAAACTTTAGCAGAAATTCAGGTGCAATTGAGGCGATTAGGCATCCAAGGATGGAGTCAAAGAGATCCTAGACGCAGACCATCGCCATGTTGGCATTCTCGAGAATATCCAGAATCACGAAGACAAAACTATATCGATAGAACTGGAGATCGAGCAATGAGGCAAATACAAAGGCAATTACATAAGTTACAATTGCAGGAAAGTAAAACCGAATTCCTCATGCATAGAGGCAACAATGCTAATAACAGATATAGTGACCCATTCGACGACTCAAGAAACATAATAGGTGGCGTGCGAAATCAACCATACCATCCTCGAGACAGACCAAGATGATATGAGGCAAGAGACAATTTAGGCGACTCAAGAATTAACTGGCGAACCTGGACGACTCCATCACAACCCCGTATACGGCAATACAAAAGAAGAGTCAACAGAAACCGGCGAAATTTTAGAGGCGGTTTTAGCAAGAGAGAAAAATTACACCCAGGTTTAGAATATCTAGATTCAGTAATGTAGCAATTCATCGTAATTTCAGAGCGCATGACGCGGAGCCTACGTTACATGTTTCCTTGATGACATAGAAACCTGATAAGCTATAGGTACAGGATCCAAAGTGACGCTGTTGTCGAGATCAATGGCGTACCGATTAGGCGCCTTCAAAAGGAAAAATAGCAGGAGCGAGATATCTTTCCGAAGCGTCACCGGACACCGAATCAACACGTATGGTGAAACCAATTTCCTATTTCAAATAGGACCCTTGCAATTTTCTTACCCATGATGCATTGCAGACGATGAAATTACGCAACCATTTCACGGACTAATAGGAAGAAACATAATAAAAGACCAGGGGTTAGAAATAAACTTACCGAAAGAAACAATAAAACTCCCCGATGGATAAGTTATAGGCTTCCAAGACCATGCCACACTAAAAGGGACAACGAGACGAATCCTACCGAAAAAGATCCGAACCAATAAAGAAATCATTATCAGAGTAGACCGCATAGGAAAAAACCTTACAAAGCAAAATAACCAAAAACTGACAGGGGAGAAAAAGTTAATAAATCGCCTTCGGGAACGAATCGCAGAAAAACTACCAACTCCGAAAACTCAAAGGTATACATAGAGAAACATAAAAAAATTTATCAGTCCAAATGACAATGAACGAAAATCTATCTCCCACAACAGAAAAGCACAAAAATTAATAGATGAAAGAAAACCGAAAATAAAGTGTGCAATGAATTATGTGGAGGCACAAAACCAAAGTCCATCGAAAGTAGGTAGCCGGCGAGAACAACAACTGGAATCCGATCAGCGAACAGTTTTATCGACAGTTTTCCAAGCATCCATTAATGTTATAGTCATCTTCTTTGCCATGATATTCAGAATTTTGCATCCCGATTTTGGATTCTGCATCCCAATTTTTCCGATATTCGCCTGCTCCCGAACTTCGACAACATCGCTAAATCCAAGAACTTCAGACACAACCTCCACTACAAAACCATATCTGCCGCGAAGTCGCATAGCAGTAAGAATATGTATTCCCTTTCACATACACAAATAAGGTACGGGTAAAGATTAGACAGACAAAATTTGATCGCGACAATTAGCAGAATTCATTAGAGATTAGAACAGTCAGCTAGCAAGCAAGGAAAAAAAAACAACAGCGAACCGATCAAAACGGGAAGAATCGAAATTTAAATATGAAATACAACGCGTGGCTTAGAACTTCTGCAAGAGAAAAACAAAAAAATAATAATAAAAGAGAGAGAGAGCAAAGAACCATTTAGCTGTAAACATTACGAGTCTTCGAGTCTGCGAATCTTGCACGCGATTGTAAGTTATCCTTGTTTATTCGTAGTTACCTTAGGATACCCATTTTGTATTATCTCCGAGAAAGCGAGCAGATCATGAAATTTAAATGTTGTACGAAAAAAAAATTGTAGGAAATTTAATGAGAAGTAATTGTACCGCGTTATAGAGAAAAATATATTGTCAGAAATAATTAATTAGAATGATAACCATATCATAAATATAACCATATCAATGTCGGAAATAATTCATGTTAGTATTTATTATTCACTCAGAGGGAGAGACTCTTAAATATTATGTGTTCACAAGACGGGTCCTTATCATTTTCTTAAGCCTGATTTCATAGGATATCTCAAGAACCTCGAGGAAATACCCTACATCCTCTACATACTCCATTGGACCTTCAACTCATTAAAATCAATCTTGCTCATTCAGAACAAGCTCGATGTTGGAAAGGCAGGGGTGATGTGAAGGACGAACCGACCCACAATAAAGTGTTATTTTAAACTTTAATCATTGAAAAATTCTTTACTTCGATCATTTTATCAAGTTAGGCTAAAAGCCATATAATTTATTTCCCACGGAGTTGGTTCCTTGTTGAGGAGGATCAAGCTACTCAGTGATGTGTCACCCAGAACTTTCGATAAAGTGCCCACATTGGACGCCAGACCCTTAACAACAACCTCCTCACCTCAGGGGAAAACCCCAACAAGAATAACAAAGGAGAACGGAAAAAACACCCGAAGTCAGTCTGTCCACCAAAGTCGTCCTGAAGGCTTAATACCGGGACCAAGAATCCATAATTTAAACCGTGACAACGATCGTGCATTTTTTAGGATATCATCCCCATTTCGTGTCTCCACACCTCCATGCTCCTGTTAACAGACAAGACCCAGAACCATTTGATCGAACATTCGATCGGCGGTGTCATCTTACTACAGATCTTCGCTTCAGAAGAAAGGTATTTATCAACCCGCGATTCGTTTATAAACTCTCTCTCTCTCGAACGGCCTAGTATAATTAGAGGAACTTTAGGCATGCTCGCTATCGAATATATCTGTATTTTGTTTCGTTCTTATTAAAATTGTTATTGTTAGTTAATATCAAATTCGAGTGAATCGCTTCCTTGTCTCTCTCTTCACCTCTACTCCAAATCCAACCGCTCACCCACTACCGCTCACGTGACGTAAAGTCGCGATTTCCGAGTCCTGCGAGACTCGGTGGTGTTACATCCAGACGTGATGTCAAAGAGACAGTGATGCTTCGGTCACATTTTATTATTTCTATGTGTTTCTTAAATTTACGTTTATAAATAACTTTTTCGTAGTGTAGGAATTTAATATTATTTTTATCAATTTGGCAGTTGCTATTTTTTATGTGGTTAAACCATGGGAAATTATTATGTTTTAGTCTTATAACAGCTTCATGTTCTTTTATACGTAATTCTAATGTCCTTCCTGTTTCTCCTATGTATTCTTTCGAATTCTGACAGTTACAGTTTATCCTTTAAATTGTACCAGTGTTTTTTCAATTTTTCAATTTTGGTTTTATGTTTACCTATTTAATGAATAGTGTCGCGTCAGGCCGATTCTTGTCTGTGTGATAATTAATTAAAAATCAATAAGTAATCATCCACATACCTCATTACAGCTTTTAAATCAAGAATGTTTTTTAATTTTTTATCTATATCTTTCATTACTATTTTAGCTAATTTTGGCCCCATCTTTGACCCCACAATAACGCCATCTGTTTGTGTATAAAAATTGTTACAAGCTTCAAAATAACTTCTCTTGTATGCAAATTTTATAAGGTCAATTAATGTTTGGTTTGTTTTTAATTGGATTAGGCTGTTTTCAATTAATTCCCATTTAATGTTTGGGTGCATATTTTTCAGGTCTAAACTTATTAATGTGTCTGTTTTTTCATTTTTTGTTTCTTGAATTATATTAATAACTTCATTAGCATTTTTATACTATTTGTGGATCCCTCAATATTTTTAATTGGTTTTTGATATAATTTTTAAGCTATACAATATAAAGTATTTGAAATCTACTATGGGTCTGTATTTTTCTTCTCTTTTATGTGTTTTTTACCGTATATTTAGTGTTGGGATTATATTATTTTTAAAATTAAGTATATTATTTTTATCAATTTTATTAATTTTATTATTCGAATACATATCTTTAACTATTTTTGTTAAGTCTTTTTTTATTTTTTCATACAGATTATTATCTAACTTGATAAATTGTTCGTTGTTAATTTATTTTTTTGTTTTATTTTCTAAATCATTTTTATTTATTATTATGAATTGTTTAGTTTTATCAGCTTTAATAATAGTTAAATTATTAGCTTTTAAAAAAATTGTGGTCTTATTTAAATTTCTTATATACTTATTTATTTTAAACTTGTTTTTTTGAGGTATATGTTTCATGTCCTGAACGGCAGAACCTATTAAATTAGTCTTTTTTTTCCTTTGTTATTGGCAAATCTTTAATACTTGTATCTATACTAGTTATTAAGTCTATAGTTATCTCATCTACAGGTTGTTTATAGTTTATAGATTATAGTTCATATGATGTTAGAACATGATATAAATTATTTCAGATGCTTTTTGAAAGAAAAACATACTCAATATATCCTTAAATTAAAAAGAACAATAAAAAATATAATATCAAAACATATGATTTGGAAAATTGAAAGAAATATCATGAAAGCTGTAATCAGGAGCAAAATTAAAAAATGAAAAGTTTAAAATACTAATTAAGGAAACTATTACATCGTTATAATTACAGTAGACCCCCCTATAACGCTTAGATACGTTCCACGCTAATCGAATTTTACGTTGTAGGAATGATTAAATACATGAGCCAATCGCAGCCCGATAGGTGTGAACTTTACGGACTAAGGCTGTTTGAAAGGTTTTCTTCTATAAAATTAACCGATTCTAGACTAATTCCACTCAACATTTCCAAAACACGTATAATTTTTTGGGAATAATCTGTATAAACTATGCTATAAACAAAAAATTATAGGATTACTTAC
>NW_019388032.1:10924-12066 GCF_000671375.1 Centruroides sculpturatus
CTAATTTATATATAATTAATATATAATTATATGTACAGTACCTAATTTATATATAATTTATATATAATACTGTACAGACGATAGCAAACTCAATTTAGCCGCTCCGTAGCGTAGCGCAGGGTCGGAGGAAAGTAGTTCGGCTGCTCATCCACTATTGGTTAAGATTCTATCAATCTTGTCGTGAAACGACGTTATAGGAGGTACTTTATACGAATGTTGCTACAATTTTTTCTCTACGTTATAGGAATTGTCGTTATAGGAACGCACGTTATAGGGGGGTCGACTGTATAAAAAAAAATCTGTACAGAAGAATTGCTAATAAATATAAATACAAAAAAGATATAAAATTACATAAACTGTTCAGATACCTAATTTCTAAAGAAAAAAATATATGGGTTGAAAATTTTATAATAAACAAAACTAACACACACATCCCTAAGTATATAAAGAATTTCCTTGCTTTACGTATAGATTTTAATATACCTGTAGATAAGATAACTATAGACTTGATAACTAGTATAGATAAAATTATTAAATATTTGCAAATAAAAAACGAAGAAAAGACTAATTTAATAGGTTCTGCCGTACATGACATGAAACATATACCTCAAAAAAACAAGTTTAAAATAAATAAGTATATAAGAAATTTAAATAAGACCATAAATTTTTTAAATGCTAATGATATAACTATTATTAAAGCTGATAAAACTAAACAACTCATAATCTAAATATATAAAATTGCTTGTCCAGACTGACTGACTCACTCACTCACTGACTGACTGATTCATCATCGCCCAGAGCAAACCGCTTAACCTAGAGAGGTGAAATTTATTAGACAGTTAGGGTACGTCATGGAAACGCACGCTAAGAAGGGATTTTTCGAAATTTCCTCGCGGGGGGTGAGGGAGAGCATTAAGGCTTAACCGGAAGAACGGCTTCTACCATACTATTTTAGATGCGATTTTTTGTTTTCAACTACGTTTAGTCTCATTGAGTACTTAGGTGTATTAAATTGATAACATTTCAGACATTTCGATTTTAAAAATGTTCGATCCGTTTTAAATTCGAATTTTTATTGCATATTGGTTCGATTATAGAACGATTGTAAGCGTTCCAGAAAATTGATCAAACTGAAGATAGTT
>NW_019388033.1:0-8175 GCF_000671375.1 Centruroides sculpturatus
TAATGTTGGAGTGATTTTACCATAAAAGTATGGCTTAGAAAGAACAACTTGTTTTTGAGTTATAAGGAAATTAATGTTTGTGATGGTGGAAAAGCTTGTGATAGATTGTTTTGTCTATGATTATGGCATGGTCGTAGTATATTTTGTGTGTATTGTTTTCTGTAACTATTTGAAGTGTTCATTTGTAATATGATCCCTGGGTGTAAATAGTTTGTGTTTGTATGCAAATTTTTGATATAATTGCTATTTGGTTATGATAAAGTTAAAGAAAATCATTTAATGCAAATATTTATATTCTCTAATTCATTACCATAAATTTTAACTAACTTTTTTAAAACAATTTTAAACATTTTAAAGTGTATTAAATGAATCATACAAAAGTACAGTGATATTTATGTATAATGTCATTTGAGATCATGTTATCAGATTAATATTGTATAAGAGTAGATTATATTTTAAATTAGTGATGAAACTAACCAGTATATTTTTAAATCTTGTAAAATTATTTTTAGCCAGTGCAAGACGTTATGTTGATTGACAATTCGATTCAACACAGTTCTGATAAAAATACAAACAGCAGTTCGGAGTCACAGAATATGGAGCTACCATCTGTTGTGGATTTTGTTACGCTTGTTAATGATATCGAAATTTTGCAAAAGAAGGTAATTATTTTGATCTGATTTTGTAATATATTGGGTATAATTTTGTGAGGTATTAGAATTAATCTTTACAATGATATTTAGCTTCTGTAAATTTCTGTCAATATTCAAAGACTTAAGCACTGACAAAATGAACTTTGAGAAGTAAAAGAAATGACAATAACAGGATGATTCAAATACTTATCTGACNTATTTTGTTTTGGATTAATAATTAGCCTTAATATAGCCTGAGAAAAATTCGGGAGCTTGTTTGATATTACTAATGTATCAGATCACTGATGTTATTATAGTTGTGTAGTTTGTGCATGATGTGGCATTTCCTACAAATGTCATCTAGGAGTGGTATTATTACTACACTTAGAAATTTAGATTGTTCTCAAATTTTCTAGTTCTAAGAGTTTACAATGTCTTGAGGTTACCACTTAGATGGTCAAGGTGTAAGGTGTCACCCTACCACTACGGGAGATGCAGAGAATTTTTTGAGGGTTTGTCCAAGACACGTTCATTCTTTGCCACCCAAGGCACTAATGCATTCGTTAACAGCCATAGGTTTTACATATGTATGTATAGTCATATGTATCATGACTATACAATTAGTGGCAGAAGAATGTCTTGAGAATGGTAACAAAGTTTTTTAAATGAATTAATGAAACAAATAAATAAAAATTAATTTAACTTTTAAACATAAAATGTACCACACAAAAGCAAGAACAGGGTTTGCTTTCTACAAAGAAAACTTATACAGGAGCTCCCCTATTTATGAACATCAACTTATGAACTTTCAGATTTACAAACAATTTGACTATACGTCTAAAATTAAATTTCACACAAATTCTGAATTGAAGTTCTCTTGCCAGTTATGAGGTGGCATAGAAGCCGGTCTTTAGCAGTAATAAATAATTAATGTGGATTTATTTCTATTGCATTTCATCATTTTCCGTTTTCACTGTTGTTTGCAATTTTTATAAACTTTTAAGATTAGTGCTTCAAAGATGCATCCGAAATGTAATAGTAAATAGCATTGGAGATAAATAAAAGAATTGTGACTCTGTTATCGTGAAAACTAAACTTGATATTATAAAACTAAGCATGTTGTGTGAAGAAAGTTGCATTTGAAACACTACTAAGCAGTAGCGAGTGGATAAATGAGTGTAACCTATTCTATTGAGTACTTTGAAGAATCAAACACTAACAATACATGGTGATTCTGTGTACAAATACACTTTCTAGGTTGGTTTTCGATTTACAACAATACCTTGAGAACCTAACTTGTTCATAAGTAGAAAAGCACCAGTACTTTCAAACTTTGCGAATTTGTATGCAGAGCAAAAATTATTTGTAAAAGCAAAGGAATTTCACTGTTAAACATTTTAAACCTCATTCTTTTTGCATATGAAAGGTTTATATTAATTTTTTTGGTGATGAATACACTTCTAGCCTCATAGAAACTATCAAAGCCCAAATGGATAACTTCTGCCTCCAAGACCCACAGGAGAATGATACAGAGTGGCAGAGAAGCCTGAGGGCTTGTAGCCTGGAAGACATTAATTCCCCCAACATACCCAACTTTGAGTACTATGAAATCAACAACATTATTCAGAGACTGAACAGAAACAAAGCCCCTGGTCTGGATGGGATTACAACAGATATCATGAGGCAGATATGGGATCGAACTCATGACACCCTGCATTACATATACAACGGCTGCCTCCATCATGGGATTTTTTCAAATGCCTGGAAAACTGCTAAACTTATCTCAGTCCCTAAGCAGGGCAATGAGGATGGCCTTCGCCCTATCTCTCTACTGGGGAAAATCCTTGAAAGACTCATTGCCAGCAGGATCATGTGGCATGTGGAGACTACTGGCTAGCTATTCAAGGTCCAGTATGCTTCCGTCACCAGAGATCAACCGAAGACACAACACTGTGGTTGAAAATGCCAAGCTCTTCTTAACATTCACAAGTATGTCATGGGTATCAGCCTGGACATCTCAAAGGCATTTGACAGTGCTTGGTGGCCCAAGATCATACATTGCCTTAGAGAAATGAGATGTCCTGCAAATCTTTTTCACCTACTTAAAGATTACATGAGGGACAGGATAGCCATATTAGAATATGGGGACTACAGTCTCCAAAGGAGGTAGTTTGTGGCTGCCCACAAGCACTCTAAATGATATATATAACTGGGGTCAAAAACACAAACTCAACTTTAACCCCTATAAGACCAAGTGCATTATCTTCAATCAGCCAGGAAAGCATAATCTCTATGCCAGGGTGCCCACAATAAAAATGAATGGTTGCACCGTCAAGGTGGATAAAACAATTAAATATTTAGGCATTATACTTGATAGAACTTTCTTGTGGAACGACCATGTGAATTCATTGCAGAAAGGACTAACCTGATCTTTAACACCTTTGCAAAGGTTGCCAGGAACAATTGGGGCCTTAGTGCGGATGCTATGGAATCCATATATGATAAAATCTTCATACCTGAATAACTTACGCGGCTAGTAGCTGGGGGCAATCAGCTCACAAAGTACATCTAGAGAGGAAGCTGATCTCAGCACAAAGAAAAGCCCTGCTGCTGGTTACTAAGGCATATCGCACAACCCCCAACAAGATCCTCCGTGTGATTGCAAGAAGGGCATCAATCAACAAGCTCATTGTAATCTTTGAGCTTCAGTGTAATGTTTGGAGAATGAAACAAGGGAAAGATATAACTGCAGCAAACACCAGAATACATGGAACAGATCTCTAGAGGAAGATCCCTTTCTCAGATATCCCTTGCTGCAGATATCCAAGCCTAAGTCCCATCCTCCAGTTTACAGCCATGGCACACAACAACATTACTATCTACACTGACGGCTCCAAGTCCCCACAAGGCATCAAGCCTTGTGGGGACTTGGAGCCGTCAGTGTAGATAGTAATGTTGATGTGTGCCATGGCTGCAGTTTTGTGACTTATCTTGATGATAATGAAACTCACTACAAACAGTTCCGACTAGGCAACCATTGCTCTGTCTTCCAGGTAGAGTTATCTGCTATCCATCTTCCTATCAAATGGACTACTGAAAAATACAACAACAAGCTGATTAACATCATCACTGACAGTGCATCTGCAATTGCTTTTCTGAACAAAAAGAGTCTACATCCCATTGCAGATAGCATAATCTACAGCTCTAATAACAAGTATCACATCAGTTGGATGTGCTCCCATCAAGGTATTGTTGGGAATGAGCATGCCGACTCCCTGGCAAAGGCTGCTTGCAGCAACTGCACTCTCCCCATTGCATATGACAAAATCAGTATCCACACGCTAAAAAGTATCTTATGGGAAGACCTTATACAAGACTGGCAAAGTGAGTGGGACCAACACAGGGAATCAATCACCTTCTTCCCCAGCATCAGTGAGGCCTTGAAGTTCACCTGGTTCACTCCAAATCATCATGTGATCCAGTTCCTTATGAATCATGGCTGCTTCTCAAGCTACCTTCAAAGGTTTATTGGCACCCCCACTAATCTGTGCACCTTCTGCAACACTGAAGATAACGCTAAACAATATTTGTTTGAATGTCTTATGCTGGATGCAGAATGCCTTGAAATTAGAACTATTGTGCAGGCTAACAATATCCAATGTCCCTGCACCTGTGACAACCTAATAAATAATAAAACTGTTTATTACTATTTCAAGCAACTCATAAACGAATACCACATCTTGAGAAGCTCTACTGTGAATCCAACTGCTAATCAGTAACTTTGTCCTACATATACCAGTATGTATCCTGCATTTTAACTCAATTTTACCTTGTAAATCTATCACTGTACATATCAGAATTTTGTATATTACTTAATATGTGATGCATACTTTTTATCTGTATTTGCTATGTATACTCTGCTTGTGCTTCATCAAAGCAGACGTGCAGCCCTTCTTGATTAATGTATCCCATTAATACTGTCATGACTCTTCTATTTTATTATCTATATTGTAATCAACTGCTTGTCTAAAATATCTATCATATTTTGTATTGTGTATTTGTACTCATCACCTAGTTATGCATCGTGGTACTAGGTATGTACTCAATTCTGGTACCTAATAAATAATTGTATGTATGTATGTATGTATATATGTAATTTTTTTTGGTGTATAAGAAAGCATAATTTCCTTTATAATCTTTACTTAATTTACTAACTATGTTCGTTAAAATGTAATAAGTTGAGTAACAAAATTTTGTTAATGATAACTTTTTAAAAACTTGTTAAATATCAGAATAATAATGCATTTGAATTATCTTTCTTTTAAGGTTCCTTCCAAGCCTTCGATTTATGTTGCCAATGTGATAAATCAAATTGAAAATTTTTTAGAAGAAAATTCAAAGTTCCTCTCTCCAAAACTGAGAACCGAATGGTGCATTCGAATTCTCGATGGCGTCACACAACAGTGGGTACCTTTTGAAAAGTTTTGTTTTAATCCATGGCAAGAGTTTAAATTAAGTTTTTTCGAACAGGTATTTGTCCGTCACCAGTGACGTTTTAATATCAGTAAAAAGAATGGAAGACAGTCTGAAGAGGTTAAAGAGAGCGAGAGATAAAAATACGGTCATATCAGCCGCTGGCGGAAGTGGGGTCAGCGACGACGATAAAATCAGGCTGCAGTTGGCCTTGGACGTGGAGAGTTTTGGAAACAAGGTAAATGTCAATCGATTAAATAGATAAAACTTCATTAACAAACATTTCCATGACAAAAATTTATTGTTCTATCCCAAGATCGAATGTCTTGGCATACAGAGAAAGAATGTACGGGGTTACGACACGCTGGTGGAAGTGGTAGAATCGGCCAGAGTCTCGCCCTCGTCCTGATAAGAATTCGTAACCCTATGGGTGCCCGTGACTCTTAGACCATATGTTAGATCGGAATATTTTCCAATCTATGAAATTAATACACTTGTGATAATTTCAAAAGACGTTTGCCGAAATTTTTATCGGTGTGCATTCGAATGCCATTGTACCAAGTTCCAATACATACTTACACATAATTTTTCATTAATGGTATTTCTTTTCACTTTATTGGGAGATGGTGTCAATTATTTTTATCTCAATAGTCTTTGCTTGAATATTCACATGAGAAATACAATGAAGTATTAAATCTGATATTTATGATCATTGTTTGGTTTCTGATCAAGTTCAGTTTTATCATTATGTAATTTGAAGATTTGGATTAGATACTTCATTGCATAAAAATATCATTTAGCAAGAACAGTTTGATTTTATCGATAAGATGATTTCTGGATTATCTTGCATACACATGTACTAGTCTTGTCTTAAAGTATCTCTCCCTCTTCTCGTGAAGAAAACTGATGATTTCTCAAGATGCAATAAAAAAATTTCACTCTAATTGGGATCTTTTATATATAAATAAATATGGAAAAAGTTTTATTATATTATTAATACTGAATTCGAAATTATGAACTGTTCTTTCACACACTAATTAAAATCTTGTTACTAAGTTGAAATTTTATTTGATTTTTAATGGGAGTGATTGGCAGATATGAAGCCATTCAATTTGATGATAAAATGTGCAATATTCTTTACTTTTCTATTGTTCTGATTGGTATAAAAGCTCTCGTTTATTTAAAAGGTACTGTTAATACTTATGGTGATTCGTTTGACAATCAGTTAAAAATTTACGAATCAATATGTATCAGTTAAAAATTTACGAAAATGTATTTTCACAAACAATATGTAAAGACAGTGACGAGAAAATTGTCTTTCTGTCATTGAGTATTAATTTCATAAGTAAAAAATTGTCAAGGTATTATATTTATTATCTGGGATGGTGGCAGTCTAGTGGTACAACACCAGACTGCCTCTGTCCTAGTAATTGCTTGGTAATTGAAAAACCAGATTGTAGTGTGGTGATTTTAGGTCACTAGTAGTTTTGGAGTTGACAAGAACGTTTTTGGTTTAGAGTCAAACTCCATTCGGTGGATAACTTGGCATCAAGCGTTAATGCTTGAACATCATTTGAATTTGGAGTCGTGTTGCTAAACCAGAAGCACACATGTAAAGTTTGACATCTAGCAGAATGGAGGATGGTAAATGTGGTGGAACCATGCTTGCCAATCATAAACAGACCTGGAGGTGGCAGCCCATGACAATCTAATCTGGTCAGATCCGTGGGACCTTCTTTTCAGTATGGACCCAAAGGGCAATCTCCATGTGTCAAAGTCATCGTCGGACAAGTAGGGAGGTCATGTGCTCTGGTCTTTCGATGCACCTTCATGGTACACTTTAAGTGAATTATTAGGGTTTTCCCATACTTTAAATTTCAGTTTCAGTAATGTATAATCTGTCTGAATTTGTTTAAAATACTGTTCTGTTTGGTAAATTTTAAAATGTATAAATACTATTAAAATTAGAAAATTTCTAAAGGTTTAAAATTAGACAATTTGAAAGACTCACATTGCTTTTGGTGTCGGTCGACATTTGGCCAAAAATTATGAAACGACCTCTGTGACATTGTACAACAAATCAAAAGTTAAACATAAACATTATTGCCATTAAGAATGTTAGGAAAGTTTATTAATTATTCAAAAGGATTATTGATTACTGCAATTATGTAATAATAAATTCTTTACAAATCATTCATTAAAATCCAAAAAACAATTCCAGTTAAATTAATTCTTGAAAACCAAAAGAACTTGAAACTCTAAATGGCAATTTCGCTTTTAAAATGAGTCTAAAATTACATTTAACGTTTTATTTCCTTTGATTTCAACACGTGATTATCAGAAGAATCGCTGCTTTTAGTATTCAGAACGAGGGTAGTTAATTTGCCGATTATAATTAAAGTGTGTTACATATAAATTGAAAATACCACATTATTGCGAAATTTAATAAATCCTAGAAAGCCCAAATGTAAAATAATCATCCTTTTGCATCGGTTCTGTTAGCTTCTGTTGAATTATTTATGTATTTAACCGCAGAAAGCAGAAACGAATTTTGAATCTTAGGGCATTATTTTATATTAATCAAGAACGGTTTTTGCATTTTGGAGCACCGTGTCGTGTCGGTTGCATTCTTTTATCATCGCTTTGTCCAATGCAAAAAACAATAACAAAATGTATGTACATTGAATTTGATTAAAAATGAACTAATTATTTTTTATCAAAAAAATTTGTAATAGACTTGTCATTATTAGTTTTATGAATCATACAGAGACAATACTTTCATCACTTAATTGAATCATTGCTCAAGAAAACGTTGTATCTGTAATTTTGCCGTCTCGAGAAAATGGCAAAAAATAGATTTCCGCTCACATAACATACGTCATTACCAAACAAACACTGAATTATAAAGATAATGTTGGAGTGATTTTACCATAAAAGTATGGCTTAGAAAGAACAACTTGTTTTTGAGTTATAAGGAAATTAATGTTTGTGATGGTGGAAAAGCATCATATCTTACAACGTTTTTCCATAAACAGCAGGGGTAAAATTTAAAAATAAATAAATTTTCTTG
>NW_019388034.1:0-8237 GCF_000671375.1 Centruroides sculpturatus
TATTTATTTATAATTATTAAATTTAATATGAGATGGCAGCATAACTGCCTACCTCTAGTCAAATTAATTAATTTCAAATATTTAATTATAGCCTTTACATAGCCCAAGAATTTGGTATATTGTCTGACATGTTTATCACACATATTATCTGCGATTTTTTTTTGTTTTCTGCAAATCGAATTTGCATTCCAGGTTGGTTCATTCAGCGCTAGAAGAAAAGATGATGGTGATTCATGCTCCTTAACAATGTATATTGAATAATTTTCTTTGAATAAACATTATACATAAAATATTTGAGTATTTTTTCCAACATGGAACGCATTATCGTATTTTACATTAATTTATATGGGAAAAATTGTTTTGCTTAACGAGTGTTCTGCATTATGAGTAAGATTCTAGAATGAATTATGCTCATTAAGCAAGGTTTGACTGTAATATTTTCTAATCTAATAAACAAACTATCATATAATTTTAATATTTTATCTTCCTTACTGTATGCACTATGTAAATGGATATATTTTTAGAAATACAGTTGACCTGCTTTAAAACTAACACCAATAAAGTGAGTTGCCCTGGCAAAATACCATTGTCACAATGTTAATTTTCACATGATAAACTAAACAAAAACTTTACCAGAGTTTCTCAAATCAAACTGTAAATTACCTTTACAACCCAAAGAAATAACTACAGTCAAACCTGTGGTTTTGAACTTAATTTGTTCCTAAAAGTTCTTCTAAATCTAAAACAAATTTTCCTGTAAGAAATAATATAAAATGAATTAATCCATTCCCTACCCCAAAACAAAACATTTTTTTATATTTTTAGCTGTATTTCATGCATAAAAATACCTATAAAGGCAATATATTATTTCATCTGTATCTATTCTATATCTATATATTTATTCTATGTATATTAAAAGCAAAATATTCTGTCACTGCCAACCAAAACCAAAACTAACACTTTACAAAGAAGGGCTATAAATAGAGACTTAACTCTGACTGCCAAAATGAAATATAACCAAATCAATCAAAATGGGCAGCAAGTACTTTATCCACACTTTCCAAAATATTATGTTTCAATTGATTTAATTTCAATTAATTTATTTTATTTTTATTTAAGACCAGTTTTAATTATTATTTTTAGTTATAATTAACTGGCTACCTAGTATTAATTATTATTATTAATATAATTTATATTAATATATTAATAAATTTTTGTCATTTAACTTAACTTAAACATATTTGAATGCCATTTATATTACGAGAATGTCAATTAACATGATTTTTATTAATTAATTTGATTTAAATTCAACTGTGGCACATACCAAAAATCAAAAACGTGGATGGATATTTCCTGCATGTATATTGAAATGTAATTTAAATAGCAATGTCATTAATAATTCATATCATGATGCAAGGCAACCTCGACACCACTGACTTCTGAATCGATAGTCTTGTTGTTGATTGGTCGGGCCATTGACTTTCTTTAACATAGGAACTACAAGAAGTTTGAGCTCAAACAACACTACTCAGATACTGTGGCAACCGAAAATTCATCTTTATATGAACCTCACAATAAGCACAGAACAGTGCAACACTCCCACACTTGACCTGCCTAACATATGGGTCACCCTATATAAATGATTAAACAGTGATTTATATGAACTGTCACACCATTAACCTGGATCTGAATCCAAGCATGTGCCACATCACATCATAATATTGAACATAATTGAAGTTTGTAGCTTGCTCATAAAGATTTTTAATTCAAAAATTTTAAATTTAAATGTGTGTTCCATTCACGTTAGAATTTTTGTGTCCAATTTTCATTCACCTGACGATGACAAATATAGATTCATTGAAAATGTTAGCAATATAAAAAACTATTAATAATGCCGTACTCAGCGAGTTTTTCCTTCCCACTATTTAACATTTGGCATGAGGATCAAGCTGTATTATATAATATATAATTTTTTTAAAATATATCCTTTTTTATAAGAATTATATTTAGTTTATTATTTTGTTAAATTTTGCCAATAGATGGCACTGTGTGTAAATTAGCAAATCAAATGTAGATAAAAATTAATTGATATATAGAAATTTAATATATATTTTGGGGTGGAATGTATGACATTATCTAAGTTAGAAGTACATAAACCTAACTGCCGAGTTTCATAGCAATTGAGTGAACAGCCTAAGAGTGTATAGCAAACAAGTAAAACGGCAAAACCGTGTTTGGGACAAGACTGTCTCAGAGACTCACTACTAAGCAGAATCACTTTGATGCTCAAGGTGGGTCTCGTTCTCATTCTCCAATCTTCTTTGGTATCGCTGCTTTTGGGCACGACCATTCAATCTTTGCCGGCAATGACAACAAGGTCATCCATGATGCATTTTCAATGGAATTAACCTATCCAATTTTGAAATTTCTCTCCGTTGCATATTGGCCCAGGTTGAATTTTTGTCGACGCGTAACAAAAATTTCCGTTTTTGAAAAAATAATCGTAGCTATTGTATCGTCCAAAATTATTTTATTATTTTGCACAAACAATATACAGTTTAACCCGATTATAATGTCATCGGATGTAACGACAACCCTAATATAACATTAAATTTTTATCAGTCCCATGATTTTACTATACTAGATAATGTTAAAAAAACCCACTTGTAACGACATAAAACCGTTTCAACTTCATATTTGAAGCACTCCCAAATTTACAAAATTAGATTACAAATTTTATTTAACATAGAAGAAACTATGTGTTCAGTCCTAAGGTCAGAGTTTACTTCTTAGAATGACTGTGGGTGGTACTCTCCCCTATCTGACTTTGGTGGGGTGAGGTGGCTGTTTTACCTGTTTGTANTCATCCTGTACATGTGAGTGAAGGATTCTTTGCATTTTTGCAATAATTTTTGTGAACCATGTATTTGCATTTTTTACCAGATGCTCACCCGTTGGTATTTGAAACAAAAGTATTTTATCTGGATTGTTTGAATTGTTCTTGTGTATTGTCAGAAGTAAAGATGAACAGCAATATGAAAAACAAAGCTTTTGAATTGAATTCCAAATTGAAATTGCAAAATCACATGGGAGTCCGAGATAAGTTTTAATCCATTCCCACGTGAAAACAGATGATTATTCGGAAATTCGAATTCCGAGAAACTTGTAAGGTAATCAATGGAGAGGGAATTTGTTAAGAATTGGCAAAACAAGTTCCCGATTGTCCAGCTTTACATGAACAAATTGTGTGTTGATTTTACAAGATTTTTTTCCTTAAAGTTTAAAATGCCAGTAATTATTTGAGGGACAATGTGTACATTTACACGGATTTGATATTTTATTTGTGATTAAACAAAATAAAATTAGAATTGTATTAATAAATCTAATTTTCTTTATTCTGATCTTTTAAGGTCACACCTTGTCCTATATGTGAGATCGTCTTATGCACAAGTAAATACGGTAATTTTAGTAATTTGTTATATGTTACATAAAATTTTTCTACCTGAGTTTAAAGATTTTAGTAACTCATATTTTTGTTTTATTAAACAAATACAATAGATTCTTGTAGGCATCAACCCTTATAGCTTCCTGTAAGGATCAATATTAACCAAAAGTATTAGGCAATTTTGATAAACGAGTTATATTGCATAAATAGGATAATATAAAACTATGTATTTCATTGTAAGACAGCAGTTTGTTTTCAGGTAAATTTTTATAACTCTTGTTCCTTTTAGCTACTTGAGAATATGAAAAAGCATAAGAATCTTAATTAGCATTTTAAAAATAAAAATTATTAATTCAACTGCATAATACAAGAACACAATATATTATGCATTAAAGCCAGATGAAACTTTTTAAACCTCTTGAAAAAATCCTGAACTTCGAATACAGAAATCAGCTGAATTTGCTTATACAGTTGAACCTGTAAATATCGAATCTCATGAGAATGAGAAAAAAATTCTAGACAGACACGTTTCAAGAGCAATACATATATAATATAATACGAGAGTAATAATAGATTTGATTTCAGGTACAGAATTTTATTAATACAATAGCATATACAGTAGACATACCTGTATTAGGTAAAAATAAAATGTTTTTGATATCTGTTAGCAGAAATAGTTGGTCAATAATTTCTGATGTATGACTTTTTTTGACTGGACAATTTTTTCAAGGTAAGCAATAGATGCAAATGCATCCCAACTAATATCTTCCTGACAGTCAAGAAAAGTTCTCAATGTTTTCAATGGTTTTTTTCTGCTTCTTTTGTGGTAATAACTTAAATGAAACTATTTGATCCTCTAGTTCATCATAGTTGTCAGAAACTACTCTCACATTTTCCATAATCTCTGTATTTGTCAACATTCCACATGTTAACAGGGAATTGTCCATGTCAAAAACTCTTCAAATGAAATGTCTAGATTAAGTCTATTCTTGATAATTTTCCACTCTTCCAAATTTACTTCAAAGGTTTATATATCTTTCACCACATCAATGGTGTTTTGTTGCTGTTCCTCTTCTTTATTGTTTCTTTACCTTGCTTTTAGAAAAATGTTTTTGATTGTCCTTTTCTGTAATTTTCTTCTTTATCCCACTGAAACTTGAAATGATCCCTTGATTGAGGGGTTGCAGCTTAGATGTGATATTTAAAGGCAAAAATCTTAGTGATGTATTTTTGGAGTAGGGAGGTTGAAATGAGCATTGCAGTTATCAATGAGAAAAAATTTTCATAGTTTTAAAACACACAGATTTGTCAATTTCAACCAGATCACTGAAGATTTCACTTGTCATCCAAGCCTTCTGGTTTGCTTTGTATGATTTCACTTTTGAGAAACATCTGAGCTTTGCTCAATAACCAATATCAGAGGTGAAAATCTTTCACTTCCAGTTTGATTAACTGCTAACATTACAGTCACATATACTTTATTCTGTTTTCCAACCTCAGTACTCATCTGTTGAATATCGCTGTTCTCTTGGGTAAACACTGGGGAAAAAAGAACTGTTTCATCTGCATTGAAGACATCTACTGGCTCTTAGACTTGATTAAGAGAAGGAAACTTCTTGATCCACTCTTGCAAACACTTTGTGGCACAAGACCTTTCACTGCAAAATTTCCTGAAGATGATGATGTGCCTACTTTTAAAGTTCTCAGGCCATCCATTGTTAGCTTTGAATTCACTATGGCCAAGTCTTTTGGCAAAATCCTCAGCATTCCTTTTTAACATCTTTCCGCTAAGAGGAACTCCTTTGTCATAACATTGCACAAACCATTTCCTCTACTGGTGAAAATTTTAACTAAATTTTTCTATCATAATCCCATGATATGCATTGCATACATGCTGAGTTTCATTTGATTTGGTTCAGTAGAACAAACTCTATGCATGTCTGAATACCATCAGTTTAATTCTAACAACTTTGTATTAATACATCATCTACATAAAATATATATAGAACAATGATGTATCCATATTTAGGTTTAGTTGCTCTTTCCAATGATCTCAAGACCATCTCGTAAAGAGTCCTGGATTTGGGACAGCTCATAGGCACCCCTCTGTTTTGCTTATACACAAGCTTATTGAATATGAAAAGTAATGATTGTGTAGCTGGATATGCTAATTCCAATATTTTTGTATGTATGCTGTCAAATTACTGATAATGTTCATTAGGAAGTCTCTCAAATGTCAAACCACAATTCCAGTTTGAGTGAGAGGTACAGTGTGAAATTCATCACCATAATAAACTCTCTTTCTGGTCTAAATTCTGTAGCTTCAGGATTAGGTCTCATTGCTGCTTTATGCTGTATTTGTGCACTGATAAATTCTTGCTGACCAATCTATTGAGCATACATTCCAGCAAGATTGTTAGTGAACAGAACTTTCCTTATGCTTTTCATAGATTTGTGGGTTTCTCAGCAGAAATCTAAAACCCACAAAGCTGCAAAGCTGGGACAAGTATAAGGATTTTAAAAAACTGGTAATAGGCAACTTTTATATACAGTTAGTGATCAGTTAATGAACATAATCTGTTCCAAGACTTTGTTCACTATCTGAATTGTTCATAAACCGATTATCCATTTACCATAGGTTTTTATGAGAATTTGATTAATTCACTCTTCTCAAACTGCACTTACCAAAAAATAGTAAACAAGTAGTCTATTTTATTAATGTAATCTAACATTTTTGATCAATTAAAGTTAAAATGTTCTATAATCGGTTTCATTCGTCGTAAATCAAAAAATTGTTTGTTCTATCCTGACGAAGGTCAATTAATTTGATTGAAAATGTTAGATTATGTTAATAAAATAGATTGCATGTTAAAGGTTAGTAAAGGGTAGTTATTTGATTAATTTGTTTCTATAAAAATAAGAACTTGTTACATGGCACAATAGTATGGATAAATAGGAACTAAATAAGGACAAAATATTTAGGAAATAAGATTACACGCAGTTGCTACATATGTTAACAGTATGGGGGCCACAAAATGCATTTTTGCATTTCATGCAACAGTGTTTTGTCATTCGTCGCGCTTTTGATAGACATAAATAGCATATTTTACAAGAATGCGATGCAGAATGAGTAGGAGCTTCTACACTGGGCACATCACCTAGAATATCCTATATTATGGTTCTGATATCATGGCTCAAAGGCACTGTCTGTAACCGCTGTTGTAGCCAGGGCTCCATGAGTGTCTCCCATCTTCATAAAGAAATCCCACCGGAACATCATTTTTTTTTTTTTCTGACGTCATTAGAGACATAGATAACATAGCTGTTTATTGCCAATAGGTTTAGCATATTATAAAACACACATAGTGGCCATTTTTTGGTTTTGTCTCATATTTGAACAAATTTGATCTACTGTGTCTACCGCACCCTTTGTACTATTATAAAAATATATTATTTGTGGTTTTCCTGTATTTTTATTGATGTTAAATTGATCATGAATAGTCAAAAAAACATAAACAACTTTATTTGACTTGGCTTTGTACGAAACTAATGTCTTATTGCCATCATAACAAAATATTGAAGTACCAATAGCATGTGATTTAGAATTTTTTAATTTTTCAGGAATTTCTTGTTCGTTACTTCTAAGATTGCCAACTAAGGTCAAATTATAAGATGACTTCAATAGTTCATCTGCCAAAGATACAGATATGAACCTGTTATCCATAGTAATGTTGCAGTTTGTTCCATGTAAAATAGATGTTATTTCCTTTATGAAAAACATGGCCAATATTTGTTTATGAGGATCAGTACCTTTTCCCAAATAGGGAATGGCATTTATAATGTACTAACTGTTTACATCTGCAGCCAAAGTCTTTGTACATAACTTTGTTGCAAAGTCATGTACATAATGTACATGACTTTGCAACAAAGTTACATAGTAACTAAACTTTCGTCGAGCAGACTACGGGATGGCCGTAAGTCAATTTCTAATTGACGTGTGAACACAATTACATCACACACGGCACTGTTTATTCAAATTATTAAGGTAAAAAAAGAATGACCAACAGGAAGCATGGGAAAGTTTCTGAATTTCATTTTCGAGCAGAGATGCGTCGTTGCGTGGATGAATGATTAGTTATCTAGGGTTAAATAAGATTGAACTGCAGTCTACTGTAGACTTGTTCAAGTCATACTGCCTAGCAACATCAGACATCCGCCCACTCTCTACCTTTGCTATTATGCTCTCACCTTTCGAAAATAAAAACCAATGCAAAACTTAATGAGTGCCCACCCCAACAGTCTCACAAATACTATAAAAAAATTGTTTCTGTCAGAAAAATAAAAGGCTGGAATTACCAGGGAGAGTTTCAAAGTTCGAAGGAATACTATCCAATCAGTATATACCGGGTTGAGTGTTGATGCCAATGTCTCCCACACTCCGAAAAGTTTCAAATTGTTGTTCGAAGACAAGGGAAGACCAATCGTGTTACACTACACAAAAGTTTAGAAACATTAAACCTTAATAAAAACATACATGGCACTACAAAAAGCTGCAATATTAAACATGTCACATTTGTAGGAAGTTTCTAAATGTCAACACTTATACCAATAACACAGCTTAATGTTACACTTGTTTGGGTAGCTATGCTTTGACTTTAGTCCAGCATAGCCCTTGGCACCACTATCAGCTGAGAATGACATTCGCAACATAATAATAATGCATATACAGGTAACCCCCGTATAACACGGCACTTCTATAGCACGGATTCACTCTAACACGGTTCGAGAATTG
>NW_019388035.1:0-8172 GCF_000671375.1 Centruroides sculpturatus
TTTGGAAGAAAAAATTGGCCCGCAAGTATTGTGCTATGGTTTATGCTTGTATATAAAATATGACTTGCACTTAATTATTATCAGTTTTTTTAATTTTTAAGAAGTTTTTAATTTCACAAAATAATTGTAGAATACTAAAAAAGATCTATATGTTCTTATCACATCTTGGGAACATAAGTCTTAGGATGGAATTGTAAAGCTGATCTTTTTTTCGAGGCTCTCGTCTACCTCAATATGGGAAATGTTAAGTGTTTATTATTTATTAAATTTAACTTTTTTTAGATCAATAATATGGATATGATATCAGTTTAAACATAGATTAAACTTGAATTAGAATGGCTTAATTAGAAGAAATTCTACTTATAAATCAGCTCTGTCTATTTACGTTGCTAAAAGATGACAAAAGAAAAACAATGCATAAAAAGTGGCAGTTTGTTGCTTATATGAATGTATTAAAAATATTTGATTTCTTTATAACATAAACTTAAATAACTATTTCTTTTACATGATGAATATGATTTTAATAAAACCTGTTTTTACAGTTTGTTTTAATTGGTATGTTTTACACAAAATTTTTTTTTGAAATATTATATATTTGATATAACAGTTATATGATTATATGTTTGGTTTTTTTTATTACTTTGAAAATATTATCAAGAGCACAAACATTATAACATTTTAGAACTCATTATGTTAATGTTCTGAATGTTCGTAGTGTTTAAAACTTTAATACAAGTATTAAAGTTGAAAATTCTTTTGTTTTCCTAATATTAATAAAGGAAATTTAGAAAAACTACTAGAAAAATTTTCTTTCTTACAATTATTATTGATCTGTTGTTTAAATTATTAATGTAATATGTATAAAACTCTACCATACAATCATTTTTAAATGTAGGTTTTTTTTTTAAAATGTTTTTTCAATAATCTTAAATCTAATAATAAATCAGTTTTTAAAAATTTGTGAGACATGAGTTTTGTTAAATTCATCTGTGCTTTTTCTTGATATATTTGAAAAATTGATGAAACATAAAACTTGTGTTCTGATTTTTTTTTTCTTAAAAATCATATAATTGATGAAACCTAGATTTTATATCTTGGTTAAGCAATAACTTTGTGTTACTTCAAATCAAATAAGCCAGTGGTTTCCAAACTTTCTGTACTCCTGTCCTCTCTTTCTCAGAAAAAAATTGTTGTGTCTCCCTCAATTTTGGTAACAATCTAATTTCATAAATACTGTCCTTATAATTTATTTAATGGTCTACAAAACAATATACCTTATTAAATAAAGTATATTGTTTGCTGGGGCTTGACTCTTGTTGATACGTTTTGGTAAGAGTGTGGATGGATTTTTAGCATTCATACCTGAGTCGTTTGGATGAGGGTTGTGAGTTATGCATAACCGTTTTGCTGATTCATTTTTATTATATCAATTTGACTTTTTTCTGTTTGTTTGTATTAAAAAATGATAATTTGGCAAAAGCTGTCCCCCTTGCAATAGTCTTTTGCCCACAGATTGGAAAATACTGAAATAAGCTATTTGTTTTGTACTTCTCACCTACTATTTTGTAACTGACTAAAATAATAATTAATATTGATATTAACAAATGTACAGAGAGAATGAAATGAATAGATTAAAACCATAAGCACAACCATGTTCCTAGTTGTACATTTGCAAATAAGCTTGCTGATTTTGATCTTTTGTAAACCATAATAAGAAATATATTGTATTAAGAATTGGATCTTTTGTTTTTTATATATTCATTATAATATGAATACACTTCTATGCATTCTAGAACTATTTTAAGATAAACATTGACACTGTTTAAACTTCTACCACCCGACACTCTAACAGACCACAGTGTGCCTGAATATTCAAAACTGAAATATTTCAAGTACTGTTTGTTTATTTTAACTATTCATAAGATGAATAGTTAAAATAAACAAACAGTACTTGAAATATATCAGTTTTGAATAAATGAAAAACAGAAGTCTTATTTTCTTACATTTTTTAATTTAAATATTTCCATATTTGGAATTGATTGAATCTATTTTCACGTTTTTCGTAATGTCAGATTTGTTTATAAAAATCCATTAACATAAAAAATATTTGTAAATATTTCTTTAAGTTGCTTTTGGAAAATTTAAAATTATTCAAGAAGTATTATTGTGACTAAACATTCATATTATTTCTGTTGTTTATATTATTTGTTGATTTAACTTGATAGATATTAGCAAAATGTTTGAGAGAAATGTTTTGGTTTCAGAATTTGGGTTGAGAATCCATTCTATGTGAAGTAGAAACTTTTTTAAGAATTTGAAAAAAATGATTTTATTATATTAAATTTAAATTGTAATTGTTAGTATATTTTTTTATTAGTAACATGCTAATATATTATGTATGTATAGCCATACATTTCATTAATCTCTGTAGTTTGTGTATATGATTTTATATTAAAAATGATATTACTAAAATAAAAAAAAGCCAGCTAAACTGCTATATTTATTAGAAGTAATCATAATTATTAATTATAAAATATTGTATATCTGTGTAATGTAATATAATCTATTTAACATCCAGAATACAAATTTTACATTTTTCTTAATATAAACATAACGACATCAGTAGGTGGTGGTGATGATATAATCTTCTACTNAACACAATACAAAATGCACTATGCTTTAATTTTGCTTGAAAGATATTCACTTAGTTTGGTGTAAAACTGAACGAGAGGACACTAGGTGTCAAGAAATCTTTTGAATTACCTGTTTTGAGTGAATATATAGCTGAATGTGATGGAGGTAATACTTGTTTGAAAGGAGAAAACATAATTTACAACATATCTTAAAAAATGTCACTTTATAAAAGGACTGCCAATTATGTGCAGTATGTGCAGTGGGATTACAAAAATGTGCAATACTAATAGCAGCAAGTGATAAGTTTGTAGCGATATGGCTCTCGAAAAGTGAAACCATGTAGGAATGAGAAATAGACTCTCTCAGTTCCGGGACAGACAATCTCAGCCTCACAGATATCTGATATTGACTTTTATTGTGGTTTAATGTTCTCATTTTAAACTGCATTTATGCATTAGCTCTTTGGCTCATTTTTGGTACGAGTACAATGTATATACTGTATATATTATGTAACTTATACTGTATATATATATATATGTTTGTGTATGTATTTGAAGAAAGTATATTTGATATATATATTTAANGCATAAATTTTTAAAACACAATGCAAAATGCAGTTACTATGCTTTAATTTAGCTTGAAAGATATTCACTTAGTTTGGTGTAAAACTGAACGAGAGGACAGTAGGTGTCAAGAAGTCTTTTGAATTATCTGTTTTGAGTGGGTGTATAGTTGAATGTGATGGAGGTGATACTTGTTTGAAAGGAGAAAACATAATTCACAACATATCTTAAAAAATGTTACTTTATAAAAGGACTGCCAATTATGTGCAGTGGTATTACAAAAATGTGTAATACTAATAGCAGCAAGTGATAAGTTTGTAATGATATGGCTCTCGAAAAGTAAAACCATGTATGAATGAGAAATAGAATCTCTCAGTTCTGGGACAATCTCATCCTGACAGATATCTGGTATTGACTTTTATTGTGGTTTGATGTTCTCATTTTAAACTGCACTTATGCATTAGCTCTTTGGCTCATTTTTGGTGTGAGTACAAAGTATATACTGTATATATATATATATATATATATGTTTGTGTATGTATTTGAAGAAAATATATTTGATATATATATTTAAATATGCTTTCTTTAGCATAAATGGGCGAGAAGACAATGATCAAAGTTTCCATACAGAGAAATTAATTACACTCAGCGATTTAAAAATCATTGAAATAGGAATAAAAAACTTTATCATTGCTCCATTTTCTTTTTCTCTTTCAAACAAAAGGGAACATTTCACAGCACCAAATGACAATGCTAGCGACGTGAAAAAGTGAGAAATGTCATAATCTGAAGTCATCACACTTGTTCTCTTGTTAACATATTTCACTGGAAATTTCACTTGTTTGCATCTATGTGATGACAAAACATTTTTAAACTCAGTGCAGACTGTACATTTCCTTTTAGTATGCCATGTCATGTTTTACTTGTACCACCATATTTCATGTACTTTTTCACTTAGTAAATAATTATAACAGTTAAACAATTTGTAATTTTTAAATGATTTCTTTCTATAATAGTAGGTTCTATCCACAAAGTAATCATAAAAACTGAGCTATTTTGTGATATCGCTGCTAAAGAGATTGTGTAATTCAAAGTCTAAGAGATCAGGTCACTCCAGGTCAAATTGCTTAAGCTTTCCTTTACATCCAGCTGTAGTCTCATCATCCAAAGTAAAATAACAGCCTATAATTATTAATTTTGTTATAACTGTTTTGGTTTTTAAAATATTAAGATGATTTCAATGTGTGAAATGAGCAAGGTACAAACATAACAGAACCATACATGCACATAGTTATCCAGAAGTGACAGAGGTTCCACTGCTCCCATGATGCTTTGTGCTTTGTTGCTTTACATAGGTGAGTAAATATCTGAGTCTTGGGGAGAAGTTTGATTAGGTCTTTTTCAAGGGCAGGAAACATGTAATATTATTTCATATTTATTATAATTTTATTGTATTTCTCAAATAGTTAAAAGTAATCATTAGTTTATATACTTTGTTTTTAAAAGTTTTCAAACATAAGCTGTCAATCAGTTTGATTCAAAAGCACATATAGTCAGTTAGAATTATCAAAAAGTGATAGAGAAGATGGGAGTGAAAATCCTGAAAAGAGCTTTATCAAATTAAATATTTTGACTCCTTTAATGCTTTTCAGTTTCACTTTCTAAAGTAATATTTTGTTATTGATGAATAGTACAGTTCTGATATATATGGAATATTTACACATTTTACAGAAACTTATTTTATTTGACTTATTTTTTTAAACTTTATACTGTTTAATTATTATTTAAGTATATTTTGTCTTAAAATAGTAATATATTGTTAGTAAACTAAAAAGGATTTCCATTCTTATTTCTGTAGTTAGAAGTAGACATTGAAACAGAACCTTGTACATCTAATAAAGTTCTGTTCCTGGAGAAAGTTCGTCAATCAAATGCTGCTTGCCAAAATGGAGATTTTTCTTCAGCCATCAAACTTTATACTGAAGCAATTGCATTGGATCCAACTAATCATATATTGTATAGTAATCGTTCTGCAGCATACATTAAACTTGCAAAACATGGCCGTGCTTTACAAGATGCCATTAAAGCTAGAGAACTCAATCCAAAATGGCCAAAGGTATTATATATTTTTAATAAATTTTATTATTTATGTTAGTTTTTAGTTTTAGATTACAGTTGACCCCCCATAACACGGTAGATACGTTCCAGTTTTTATGAATCCATTTTCTAGGAGTCCAATCACAGCTCGGCATGTATGCAGTTTATGGACTACGGCTGTTTGAAAGGTTTCTTCCATAAAATTAATTGATTCTAGACTAATTTGACTCAACATTTCCAAAATATGTATAATTTTTTGGGAATAATCCATATAAACTATGCTATAAACAAAAAATTGTAGGATTACTTACCAAATGTGCACTGTTCAACTATGCCATTGCGTAAGCTTGTTTTTGTCGTGGAGCTTGTCATCGAATGGTGCTCGCGTGCTTCCTGATAAATTATTTTTTTTTTGCGAAAAATTCGCTGAACTTTGGAGACATCACTAATATAAATATAAATTCCTACAAAATTAAAGCCACACGGTCGTTTACAAAAAAACATAAACAAGAAGTTGAAAGCTATACAGCTCTGTTAAATCTGTTACAAAATGATCTGAGATATTGGACAATTTATTTTATTCTGATGAAGTTTATTTTCATCTTCACAGTGCAAACAGATTTGTCACTATTTAACAGTTCTGAATCTCTATGAGCTTTGTAAGTGGCCTTTGCATGGTCAAAAGTTAACAAAGTCTGGTCTGCTTTGTCAGCTTGCATAATTGGATTTTATTTTTTTTTAAAGATTATAATGGGAATATAGTGACAGTGAATACTGATTGCTAAGCAGACATGATAAACAACTTTGTTCTAAATTATACCTAATTGAAAGAATTTAAGGTTCCAGCAAGATTGGGCTATGGTACACACAGTTAAGATGGTGCATGGCTGCTGTACATAACTTATTTGAAAGGCACATCATTTCATGATTTGGAGATGTAAATTAACCATTCTTCTCCTGTTCTCCTGATATTTCCCTTAGAAAATATTGTGTATACTAGAAAACAACCACATTGAACGACCTTAAATAATACATAATGCAAGAGATTGGAAACATCCCAAGTGGGATATGTTACAGTGAGTATTACTGAGCTTCCAAAATTGATTATAGGAGTATGTGCAGTGTAATGGAGACAATTTGAAAATGAAAGATTTCAATTTAATAAGTTTGTAAAATTGAATTTAAAAGTGTTTAAAAATATTTAATTTTGTTTAAACTTATAATTTTTAATAATATAATTTTGATCAATAAAATGCAAATATTAACAAATTAAAAGAAATTATTAAATAATTAAATTAATTGATTAATATATTAAATTAATAGGCCTATTATCGACAAGGTGTTGCACTTCAGTGTCTTGGTAGACATGCTGATGCTTTGGCTGCATTTGCCTCTGGACTCGCACAAGATTCAAAATCTCTCCAGTTACTTGCTGGATTAGTAGAAGCTGCTATGAAATCACCATTACGTGGTATATATATTTTTAATTAAAGATAATTTAAACTTATTTTAATTTAAAATTATTTTTTAGTTGTATTATATTGTATTTGTAATTTTTTCCATGTAAAGTTTACATTATTTAGGTTTCTATAAAGTTTGCATAAAAACACAAACTATAGATATTTATTATAAATGAATACTTCCAATATAAATTAATGTTATTTGCATATATTGTTCTTACTCTTATATATGTCATAATACTATACAAATTTTTGACAAATAACAAAATAGTATTTTTGAAAAAATATTACAGATATACTTTGCAATTTGAGAATGTGTTCAGATTCAAACTCTGATACTCTTCATTCCAAAATTGATGGCTAAGAAATTTGAATGTACAATAGTAAAGATGAGTCTGTTACAAGAGATACATATTTAAGAGAAAATTGAATGTGCTTTTTAAATTATTTTGTTTTAATTCAAAATTAATCAAAAATAATTTCTTTAAGTATTTTAAAATAATGTTTATACATTTTGAAAATATTACTATGCATTTTGTTATAAAATTTTCAAATGAACATATTTTCAATTCCTATTTGGATAACATGCATAATTTAGCCATAAACTTTGAATTGACTGTATAAATTATAAATAATATAAATTTTAATAAACATAAATAAAAACAATTTAGTTTTAGGTCTTGTTTCATAAAAAAAGTATTTATAATATGACACAATTGATGTATCGTAAAAACATTTTAAAACTTTTAGATCATATTTAATATTGATTTATTTAATGTTAATTGTCTTATTACTTCTTCCATGCTTTATAAATTTAAATTTTTTATTTTTTCTTTATATATTACTTATTATTAATATTATTATTATTAACTTAATTTGTATAATTAGATATAATTGTTTTGTCCTTTTTAGTTATACTGTCATTTTATTTTTTCAAATTTTAATAAAAAATATAAAGGCACTTTTTATACTAATAAGATGTTATTTTTAACATTTTAGTATGAAATTTAGATAACTCATTTTAAATTATTAATTAATTTAAAGGAATTAAATTTCTTGACTAAAAATAAGTACTTTTATGTGTATATTAAGTTATATAATATATTCATAAAATTGAAATTTTTTCTAGCTACACTTGAACCAACTTATTGTCAGTTACAAACAATGCGTCTTGATAAATCTCCTTTTGTAATTACATCTGTAATTGGACAAGAATTACTAGCATCTGGCCATCATGCTGCAGCTGTAGTTGTACTTGAATCAGCATTACGTATTGGAACATGCAGCTTAAAATTACGTGGTTCTGTTTTTTCAGCCTTAAGTTCAGCATATTGGGCTTTAAGCAGTTTAGAAAGAGCAATTGCTTACATGCAACAAGACCTTGCAGTGGCAAAATCACTAGGTAACAATATTTTATT
>NW_019388036.1:0-8204 GCF_000671375.1 Centruroides sculpturatus
TACAGTTAAGGTTTTAACAAAGTTCGAGCAAATACGTAATTAGCAAAAAAAAGTTGAAATAAAGTGATTAAACAAAAATGATTACAAATATCGTAAATAACAGTTTACAAATGCATATATAGAGATATTTTTTGGAGGGGGAAACGGTCTTCACAATTTGAAATCAATCGAACACACAGTGAAATTCTTGTATACACTCACGCCATCTATCGTAGGATAAATGTACTATGCCAGAAACCTTCACGGGAGTGTATTAAACAACTTCCCAAAGTTTCATGGCAATCGGATAAATGGTGTGGTAATGCATGAAGAACAGACACACAGACATACATTCATTTTCATGTATATAGATAATGAAAATATTTCAATGGTCCGCACCATTTCATTATACCAACATTTCACTATATTGATCTTATTATTAAATCATAAATCACATCCATCATACACAATTTCCATACATAGTTTATCTTGACCTTATAATTTGATTAATCCAGTAAAGAACAATTTGGATTAACTACAGATAACATGAAGCAACAGTTTTTTGTTGAAATGCCTTTAAGGTCTAATATACTATCCCAATTGTGAATAGTCCTTCTGCTACACCTTAAAATCAATTCATTAATCTTAAAGTGATAAACAAAAAGGCTTAAGGAATAAAATTTTTAAGATATTTTGCATGTTATAAAATTATTATTACAATAGAACCTGGTTAACTCTAATTTGTGGAAAAAAAAATGATTTGAACTTTGTATTAAAAAGTTGAGTTATGGAGATTCAGCTAAAAATCAAGATTTTGTGCATTGGTTTACTGTTGACCCATAAATTATCCTTATGATATTTCTGTGCTTAATAATAAAACAGTTCTGTGCTTAATAATAAAACAGCTGTTTGTCCAGAATAAATATAAAACAGTATTGTAAACAGTATTAAAACAGTAAAATAATAAAACAGTATTGTCCAGAAATTGAAAAATGCTTAACCGAGTGAGTAAATACACTACTAAGAAATTTTTTCAAAATTGTTGATCCATTCAATCCCAAGTGATTAGTAAGGATTTTTTTTAAATTGCAATATTTCAAGCCTAGAATCAGTCTGTTTGATTTTTTTTTTGGTGATAACAAGTAATATACTTTACAACAAAATTTTAAAAATATGAGTTTAGAGGTTAAAATATTTACATATAATCAAAATATAATCATTTTTTAAAAATTAATTTATCAAAATAAATAAATGTGTTTCTGTCAGCTAGTCAGAGAAATTCATCGGCAATAAAAAAAAAAAGCAGGTTTGAATGGCAGTCACAGTATCTAGGATACACATGCACTGTCTGAGGCCTCCATCCCATCTGTCGTCATGGCTTGGTGTCTATTTTTAGTCGTATGTGGTTCCAGTGCTTTATAGAAAGTTTGATTAGTTTATTCATTAGATGAATGTTAATTATTTTATTTAATGGAAAATTAAAATTCCAGAGAGTTTATGAAAATATTGTATCAAAACCTCATTTGAATTAAACAGTTTGAAGAATTAGAGTTAACCAGTTTGATTTAACATGTAAAATCCTGTGCTGGATGATTGGGAGAAGAAAATGACTGAGAAAATTCAACTTTTAGTTAGCCTGGTTTGAGTTAACCATGTTCCACTGTATTATTAGTATATGGTGATGACAGACATGTGATACTTAGTTGATACTGCTGTCAATCAACTACTAAGCCAGATCAATGTCAGGTTAATAGATATCTATTAAAAACAGCTGTTTTATTATTATAACAACATGATATTACTTTTGTAATACTAACCTCATCATATGATACTACAGCAGCTTTAAATTGATCAAATAATTTTAGTAACGTTTCTTTACGAGCTTGAGGTGATACTCCCTAATCAGAAGAAAATTAATTTTATTTTATATATAATTGAATAATGATAATTTATAATTAAATTTAGTTTAACCAGTGGCATGCCATCCATGGAAGCCGTGGAAGCACTACTTGCTAATATGAAAATAATTGCACAATATTTATTTATTTTCTAAAATATAAATACATATTGTGCAATTATTTTCATATTTTAACATACTTTGAATGACTTAAAATTAATATTTTATTATAACCACATTATGTATTTATTACAAATTTCTACACTACATGTCAAAAACAATGATAAGATTGCTATTGTATATTCAAATATAAATTCATATATGTGTATTTCCAATGGAAGTGCTGTATTGTCTAAGACAGGACAGCTTCCATGGCAAAAATATATGAATCATGTAAAGCAGCCAGATTACAGGCATTCGCATATATGCTTTACAGAGCACCAACCTCTTGCGGATTAGCTAGTGTGGATGCTACACACCAAAATATCGTATAACGCTTCCAATGGTTCTATCCATTAGCCACTTGTATGGAACTATTTGACTAAGTGCATTGTTTTAACCTGTCTGATGTTGAAATTCTTCTCTGTTACCTGTAATGCCATGTTGAATTTTGTCAATGTTAAGCCTAATGAAAATCACACATTTTTAAAAAAGTAATCTTGGCTATTTTATCGTCCGAAATTATTTTGTTTGTGAAAAATAAAAAAATTTATATATTAATAAATATAAAAACAAAAAATTATATTTTGGAAGTTAGTTTTAATATAAAAATTATAATGACTAGTGATATCTAGTTCCAAAAATGTACTGATACTGTAACGAGATATCTCGGGTCAACCAGTCGAGGTCAGAGGTCACAACTCTGAGAATTATCGGGAATAACACAGAACAAGTTAAGACTTAAAAAGTAAAGAAGATTTTGTTATTTTTATGTATGTTTCTTTACAATGCTATATTTTATAATAATTATATTGAGAGATTTTCATACATAAAATCTTTAGAATTTTTATCACTTTTAGATGTTAATAATTTTAAATATTATGAAAAACAATTTTCCAAAGCAAGTTTTAATTCTCAAATCAAAAAATTCTCCATAAAATTTACTTAATCTAAATTATGTAGTGAATTGCAATATTTATTATATTCACATCCATACTATATTGCCAAGTCACTCTTACACATAAAACATATTATAATTAATGACAATGTGAACAAAGATGTACTAAAAGAATTATATGATTTAATATCGTTAATTTTTATGATACCATCTATGAGTGTGTCTGTTGAGTGCAGTTTTTCAACCATGAAGCAAATTGATACATTAGCAAAGAACACTCAGTCAGAGGAAAGATTGTCGTCACTAACATTGCTTTCAATAGAAAAAGAGCTTTTAAATACTTTGATGGAATCAATGATGAGCAATTTTTACGATAAAGTAATTATTCGGCAATTTTTTCCGCAAAGTTATTAGAGTTAGTTTATGAAAATAATAAAAACAAGTTCTTATATCTTTGTTTCATGTCAATGTATCTATTTTAGAATTAAAATAAATAAACTATTTATTTTTGTCATTTCCAGTATTTGTTTAAAATTTTTATGGAAACACAGCTTCCCTATCATCAAATGTCACTGCATGCCACTGAGTTTAACATTTATAAATTTAAATTATTTCAATTTTAAAAAAATGATATAAATATATGTTTTCTTAGGCAAATTTACCTGAATACAAACAAATAACAGAACCAGAAAAAAGGAAAATAAGTGAAATTTATTTTCATGCATTATTGCTATATATAATATTTATCATGTATAAAATTATTTTTAAATAAAACTATTGTATGTATTATATTTATATGAATAAATAAAAGCTAATTTTAATTATAAACTTACTTCAAACATCTTTATTCTTGTTTCCGTATCTTCCCACATTGCATTTACAATCTTGTTCCGGAGATATTTACCTTTCTCTTCAGTCATTGCTCTGGTCATACACATCCTGGAATATTTTTGGCTTAATTTTTAATTAATCACATCAATCATTATATGCATAAACTAGCTGTTACCCGCGACTTCGCCCGCACAGATTTTGCAAGCAAACCCCAGTATTTCAACAACCATAGTAATTGTTATATAACATCTACTGCTGAGAATGATGAGAATTGTTGCGAATCAAATGAACTGTTTTCAATTTGATCAATTTTCTAGAACATTTACAATCATTCTATAATCAAACCTATATGCAATAACAAATTCGAATTTAAAACGATTCGAACATTTGGTTAAAAAATTGAAATACGTGGTCTGTTCAAAAAGTATCAGACCTTTTTTTTCTGTGTAAACCAATGATGCGCGAGAGGCCTCCTTCGGTGGAGTTGTGGAGGGGACAGTCATGCACAGCCCTGAATTTTTTCCCGCCTGCAGGAAGCGTCAGTTGTTGGCAATTGGCCTATGAGTGAGGTCATGTAGTGCGCTCTCGTCAGATTCCACTAAGCTGGAAAATGACTGAACAATGTGAGCAGTGATATTACATCAAATTTTGCCAAAAACCTTGGCGATACCCGAGCATAAACCATTCGCAAGATTCAGCAGGCTTTTGGGGACGATCCTCGAGGCCAAAAAAAGCGTGGCAAGTCCGCAGCAATATCAAAGGTCATGTTGACAGTTTTTTCGACTCGTGGGGTGGTGTGTCGTGAGTATGCACCACAAGGCCAAACCATCGCAAAGGAGTACTACCAGGAGGTCCTTCGTCGTCTTTCCGATACAGTGCGACGCAAACGACCGGATCTGTGGTCGATCAAAACTTGGCAGCTCCATCGTGATAATGCATCCGCCCATTCTGCGCATCTGATTCAGGCTTTCGTTGCCAAACACAATACTCCTGTGGTTCGTCACGCTCTGTACTCTCCCCACATGGCTCCGTGTGACCTTTGGCTATTTCCCAAGCTGAAAATGCCGCTAAAAGGAACCCAAATTTAGTCGAGAGAAGACATCGTGCGGAATCTGACGGACCGGCTGATGGCCATTCCAAAAGATGCGTTCCAGCAGTGTTTCCAGCAATGGCAGGAATGCTGGGAGAAGTGTATACATTACCATGGAGACTACTTTGAAGGGGATTAGGGTTTTGTACCTCAAAGTCAATAAATTTATTTTTGCCGACCAAAGGTCCGATACTTTTTGAACACACCACGTATATAAAAATATTTATATCAATGTCTGAAATGTTATCAATTTAATATATCTAAGTACTCAATGAAGACTAAACGTTATTGAAAACAAAAAATCACATCTAAAATAGTACAGTAGAAGCCATTCTTCAGGTTAAGCCTTAATCCTTTTCTTCTCTCCCGCAGGGGGAATTTTGAAAAATCCTTTCTTAAGGTGTGTTTTCACGATGTACCCTAACTGTGTACCAAATTTCACCTCTTTAGGTTCAGCGGTTTGCTTTGGGCAATGATCTATCAGTCAGTCAGGACAAGTAATTTTATATATTTAGATTACACACAAACTTGATTATAACAGGTGTGTGTGTGTGACAATGTAATTATATAAAACAATACATACAGTTAATGAATTTATGGGATTTTATATTAAATTTAGATGTAATTGATTTATGAAATTTAAGCCAATTATATCTAAAAACAATTGGTATTTAACAATCACAGTCTGTTGTAAAGTTATAAACACACCCACATTTTTGTAAATTTTTAGATTAAAATAAAAAATTTGATATTTTGTAAATACAGTCTATTATCTTATAGTCTTAGTATATATATATATATATTAATTTTTATAAAAATCAAATGATTAAAAATATTATTATTAACAAATTTCATTTTTGCTCTGTTGCAAAAATATAAACACACCCCTACTTATTTTTACTTTAAATAATTATTATCAAAATTTGGTTTACATTTCCACCACTAGAGTTTGTTAGCAATTATTTTAATCATAATTAATGTTTTTTAACAATCTTAATAAAGTTCTCAACAATGCCTCATGGAACAACATTGTCAGAGAGATTCATGAAATTTACTTTTTCCATGGTTCTGGTAGATCTTTGAGGCAAATTTCAGTTGCTATTAATTGCTTTACATATGCCAAAGGAAATGTTTAAACTCAATGAGAGAATTATGGCAAAAACATAAGACCAGGAAGACCAAAAAGTTTAACTCCCAGTGATGAAAGTAGGATTTTTCAACTTTTAACTGTTAATAACATGTCCCTAAGAAAAGTCATAGCATCTAATAAATAAATAAATAAATATCAATAACACTAAAACAAACTTGATATTCTGCAATAAATAATATAAAATCCAACAATATTGACTAGATCAGTTTATTTTTATTGTAAAGAAAAATCAATATTATAAAATACATTCACATCTATAAGTTAAGGAATTTGTTGTAGGTGGTTGTGCCGCATTCATCTGCAAGAAACATATTTCAAAAAGATGAATATAATATAGAAAGAGAGATGGCTTTTGATACTTACACAACCGACTCCAGCAGCCAAATGGACTTTCATGACACACTCCTACATTATGAATCTAAACCATGTGCTTAAACATCTAGAATAAGAGGAAATTTACAAGGCTACCTGCCAAAACGCAGCCATAAACTATTGCAAAGTTGACTCCTCCCCACTGCCTGGAAGTCTTTCTACGAAATATAAACCTCCCTCCTCTCTTCGTATCTCATATACCCCTTCCCCTACACGTGTTCAGCAATCTGGTGTCTTTGCAGCAGTTTGTTGCCTGACAATGCCCGTTTAACATGGGCAAAAATGTTCAGACTTTGTGTATACTGTAATTTTCTCGCTGGTTTGTTAGGTTTTTGTAGTGTTTATTTTTATTTAATAACAACATTTACACATGCAATGCAGTAACAAATTCATTACCCAAACCGAGAAAAAATGCTTTTACACCAATTCCTTTATCATTAAATTTACATACCTACATCACTTCCTTCAGAAGTTACCATACAGCATTTCTATTTGTGTTTTGTTCCTTTAAGGCACCAGCAAATGTGTACTAATGAATTCCTTAAATTATGAATATGAGTACTGTATATAATTACAATGATGAATGAATCTATTAAAGGAATCATTGTTTTTAAATTCTAAAATGTTTTTGTAAATATCTTTCCATTGCCAGTGATTATTACATGTTTAATCTATACTACTATATAAAGACACAATGTATTTTTTTTTTGTGACCACTAACAGTGAAAACTACTGAACCAATCGTTACCAAATTTTAACTAGGATCTTTATGATCCCTGGAATATTTACCACTAATCAAACCTACAGATTTTTTATCTATATATATAAAAATGGACGTATGTGTCCCTATATTTCACTTTTCAGCCAAAACTACACATTGCACGTGAATGGTATTTGTATGTGGTAGTAGCCCCAAGTCTCCATTCGTGCACTATGGTGGTTGCGTCTTGATAGCTATAAGGGTGCGGGAAATATGGGCTTGAAAGTGGAAGATTTTCTATTTCAATTTTAAAAATTTTCGAATTCGAATTCGTATTCGAATTGGTTCGGTTATAGAACGATTGTAAACATTCCAGAAAATTGATCAAATTGAAAATAGTTTGTTTGACTGGACGTAAAAATTCTCTAATTAGTCTGGAAACAGGGGGACCTAATTCTTGCATTCTGTGAAAATGGGTAAGATTGGCTATAATGTAATTATCTTAATCTTCACTATCGTTACTTTTTGCCCAGCGAAGCGGGTCCTTGCAGCTAGATTCTAGATTACTTAGAAAAACAGTCTTTTATATATATAAAAAAACTATATTACATATAAATATATGAACAAATAAAAACCCAGCAAAGCGGGTCCTTGCAGCTAGTTAATTAAATAAAACTGAAATGGATTTTTGTCTGTATTTCTCTCTCTCTTCACTAGATGGAGACATACGAATTAATACTTTCTGTCTATAAGAAAAGTCTATTATTGAAGTTTACTATTATATTTGAAGAACTGACATTAAATTATAATTAGTTAATTAGCAAAATCTTTGAGGAATTAAAAAAGGAATGTCATCACGCTAGATGGCAGTACGTGTACTTATGGTGGTTTCAAATTGTTAAGCATTAATTTCTGCAGGTAATTGTACAAAATAGTTATTGAATTTATCTCAAATGAATATTTTTGAGATTGATTGATAAATAATGCCGAGAGCTGAGAGGCAAGATAATAATAATCTTATTTGGAATTTTAAAATTACAACTGGTTTTCACATATATCAATAATTAATGAACAATTAGTTCAAATTTTTGAAGTTCTATATGTATATAAGAGCGGGCGAGGCCATGA
>NW_019388037.1:0-7052 GCF_000671375.1 Centruroides sculpturatus
TAATTATTTTAAAAATAATGAGGTTTTACTGTAGTATTTTTGCTTGTAACAAGTATTGTGCATAAAAGTTAAAGAAATTGGTTTTATACAAAAAGTTTACAACTTTTAATTTTTTCAATCGTCTTTTGTATTTTTTAATTTGTAAATACTTAAATTTATGCCTCAACTAATGCTTTAGGATGTATCATATGTAAGTAGTCACATGTTGGTACAAGCTATTGGGACATTCCAATTTTCAAAATGAGTGTTGTTGAAGTCAACAATTTGATATCATCAATGACGTTCCAGCTCGAGTACAACATGCTTAGTTCCCATAATTCCATTTTCAGCAAGATGGATTCCATTTAAATATTGCACCAATTACCCACAATTCATTGGAAAGTAGAAGTCAACATGTCTGTTGAGTGCTGAGTGTGTTGAGACAGCGCTGACAACAGCACCACTTCAACGTTGAAAAAAAGGAATGATTTTTAACGAACCTTGAGATCAGCGCTGAGTCAGCGTTGAAAATTGGAATGCCCCGTATGACTTCTTGTAGGGCTTTTAGCTTATAAATCTTGCAGCTTGTACTAATAGCTTTTAACACGTAATTTTTATGTAATGGGCACTGATGTCATACTGCTGATAAGATAGATCAGTGTTTTTCAACCTGTGGGTCGGGACCCCCAGGGGGTCACAAAGCCTTACACGGGGGGATCGAGGGTAAAAGAAAAAGACAAGTGTTTGTAGGTCCTACACTACAATAAAAAAAAACTACCATCTTAGTGAGAAGGCTGTGCCTGTTTATTTTACAGTTCAATTAGTTTTTCGATTGATATTTAGGTCTCAACAGAAACTTAAATACGTAGTTTTTAAAATCATTGTCAGTTTTAATATGGCACTGGAGGGTTGCCAGAATTTTTTTACTTGTAAAGGGATCACTTATTCAAGGAGGTTGAAAAACACTGAGATAGACAATGCAATTTTACTAGACGACTAACTGGAAACAAACTAACGTGTGTGTGAAGTAAATGTTCAGTAATTTTGTTTAAGGAAGTAAAATTATCAAATAAATGATACTGTTGAATTTTAAAGATGTAATATTTTTAATGAAAAGGTATCCTGATTAAAATTTGGTGATATTGCTACAAAATTATGACTACAATTTAACAACTCCCTAAATGTTAAGTAACAATTTTTGTTCATTCTTTCTACCATAACTAGCAAAATGTCAAATGGTACAAAATTAATAGAAATAGATCATGTGATTTTAAAATATTTGTTCATTGGATCAGTTTCTAAACAAAGTTCAGCTAGTTTGACTTTGTTGCTTGTTTTCTGTGTCACTTAAGAGTCAAACAACAAAAATTACATAGGTTCACACACTTCAAATATTTTAAGTTTAAGCCAGTCTTAAAAGAGTGGGTATATTTCTTTTTGACATAATGAACATGTAGTGTTTTTAATTAAGTGTTTATGGTTTAACACACAAACTATTCACTCTAAAGATGTCTGTCATTGAAAATAATTCTCTTCTTACCCAATATGCTACTCTATAAACAGTACATAGATGACATCATCATCCTGTGGAAGTCTGAACCGAATCTTAAACAATTTGTTGATATGATGAACAACAATCTTTACAGTTTGGTAATTGAAATAGAGCAACACAGCAACTCTAAGGTCCATTTTTTGGATATCAACATCATCTTTGAAGGATTGAACATACACACTGCAGTATACTGAAAAATTAGTAACACCTCCATGTATTTTGGATAGGATCCTATGATCCTTTTCAGTACAAAGTAGTAGCCTTCAGGGCTTTGGTTAGGAGAGCTTTTATACACTCATCCTCTCGCCAGGCACTAACTCAGGAAATGAGACACACAGAAGGGATAGCAGTGGCCCATGGCTACACCAATCTCGTACGTGGATTATATAAATGATACAGAAGTAGCCAGGAAGTAGATGACAACCAGACACAAAGACAAATAAATATTCAAGAAGGAAATATAAAGGATCCCCATCACATTTTAATCCACATTTAAAATCATTATATATTGAGATAGCCAAGAGACGTCAGGTCAATATAACCTACAGAAGATGCTAAACTATTTTCCAAATACTTCATAACGGAAAAGACTCCCTGAACCCAGTCAGACTACCCGGAATTTATACCATCCTGCTCAGAGACCACAGATTTGACAGAAAAACTGTTTACATTGGCTCAACTAGGCGTACATTGGGGGTAAGGATTAAAGAACATAAGGCTGGCATACAACAGAACTACTACGACTCTCTCAACATATGCAACCAATCAGGACATCATGGCGGACTTTGACACGATGCATATTATCCTCACCACCACCCACCCCGAACATCTCAAATGGTATTTAGAGCAGGACGCAACACAACATGCATCAATTTTAAAGAAGAGATGGCCCTTTCAACGGCATGGCAGATCCTGCTAGATCAAGGGTCGGCAACCTTTTGAGTTGAAGAGCCAAAATTACAATTTACAAAATTTCAAAGTTTTTAAAGAGCCACAAAATTTTTTCTTGCCAACAATAAATAGTACTCGCATAAATAAAGTTTTTTGATAAAAAAAAAAACGAATCTGTTTATTCATATATAAGTAGTGTTTTTCACAACAAATTAGATAATAGAAACATCCGACGATGGTGTCATTCGAGAGCTTCCGACGGACTGACGACAGTGACGACGCGTGTCACGGGGGAGGGGTGCGCTGAAAAGTGAGTACAAGTGGCTGAGAGATAGAATCAGTGCCTAATCCTTGTTAATTGATTCAGAATGATTTTTAAATGTTATTTATTTTATCAAAAAAAAAATATTTGTGTATGGAACTAAAGAGCCGTAGCTTCACATCCAAAGAGCCGCAGGTTGCCGACCCCTGTGCTAGATAATAACATTTAAAAAGTTTACATCAAAAATACTACAGCATGCGTGCGCTGTACACAAAACATCACTCGTTTCGTTTTTAAATCAGCTGGAAGGTTGGTGCATGTGATGATTTGAACGATAAACCGCTCAAAAGAAGATATTCGATTCTCAACGTCCGGCATATTATTTATAGGAAAGCCTGAGGAAGAGCCCAGGAGGGGGCATCAAAAACGTTTGCTGACATATAACACAACCACTCCAGGTTACAAGGTTAAAAGTAAAAGTTATTTTTGTAAAATAGTTCATTTTTACAGGCATTTTTTTTTTTAATTGAATAAATTGACGAGGTTGGGATTTTTAATTATCATCATTATTTAAGTGTTATCTTTTTGATATTTTGTAATTAAAAATTTCATAAGATTGTTGTGATAGATAAAGAAAGCACATGCCAAAAGTATGTTCATACACAAGTGCATGATGATGATACTTTGTGTTAAAAAAATGCCAATAAGTTCATTAAAAAATTGTTTGACAAATGAGAGAAGCTTATATTCTGTAGTCCAAATAATTTTTAAAAATAAACCAAAAAACATGTTTTTGTTTATTTTTCAAACTTTGGTCTTTTTAAGTAAATTAAAAAATGTGTAATTAATCTTAGTTTTATAGTATTTAATTTTTGCATGCAATTTAATTAACTTAAAAAATATAAATTTTTATATTTGTTTTTGAGGCTAAAGTCTAGACAATGTACAAAAGTGCAAATGTTCAATAAATCTGAAATCATGTGATATATTTTCTTTTTACAAAATTGGTAGTTTTTTATTATTATTTTGATATGAAATAAGTTACAAATCATTATACTGTAACTTTCTAGACAGTTGCCAATAAGTTTGTTACTAACCATTAATGCATTTGTTCTTTAGCTATCTATGCAATTTTAATTATATTTGTGTATATAATAAAATGGAAAGATGTTCTGTTAGGCATCAAAGATTTTCTAGATATTTGTATTTATTGGAAAATTTTTTTATCTTGTTACATTAATAAATTCCCAAATTACAAATTGATTTTGTAAATAAAATCAAAAATGCTTGTAAAAGTTAAATTCTTATAATTACTAAAACTTATCTGAAAATTAAGATTTTATTGCTTTCCTTTAATTAATATTTTATTTAACAAATTATCAATGTTTGGCTTGATTTTTAAAGTATGAGTGTGTCCATTTTAAATAAGCATTAATGTATATACTGTTAAAAAATTTTCAGAAAGTTTAAAATGAGTAGGCTATTTCAGTTTTTGAAACATTCAAACAAATTAGTTGATTATATCAATTATTATAAGATTCATAATAAAGCACTTTTATTTTTAAAAAGTTAATTAGTAAAATTACACACACTTTATTATTTTCACAAAATTTACAATTTCTTCGATGCTTCTTGTATTTATTCATTTTGTTCATATTTAATTTGTTAAGTTTTAAAAGATTTATTAACACATTATAATTTTAAAATCTTATTCTAGATGTGACTAATATATAGTATATAATATATATATATAATATATATATATAATGATCATATTAATATTTCTATGATAAAATAATTTTCAGTTTAATAATATATAATACTGTTAAATTGAAACCGAGAGATCAAATATAGCTCAAAAAGAATATACAGTTGACCCCCCCATAACACTGTTGATTTTTCTGTTTTATATGAATTCCATGTTGTACCAGTCACTTAGATTTTACAGATACATGTGCCGGGCTGTGAACGGCTCACATATTTGTAAAATTCAAGTGACTTGTACAACATGTTATTCATATAAAATGGAAAAATCAACAGTGTTATGGGGGGGTCGACTGTACAGGTATTCCTCATACTACACAGCATTCTTACAACACAGTTCAAGAATTGGAGACATTGCTGTATGAAATGTCACAATTTCTAAGTGTAAAGTCATTTTATTTATATTTATTTAAATTATATATATATATATTTTTCAAGCACACATGCGTATTATCTCATATTTGTCCGTGAATTTTAGAATATTGACATTTTCAATGTTTGTTGCTTTTTGCTCTGTTTTATTTAATTAATGAAAGCTGATTATACAATTGTTTTTCTTCCTTGTCCTAACTTCCTATTATAACTTTTTATAAACCAGGTGTTACTGTCATTGGTGATAGTGTTCTAAATTGGTGCTTTTCAGCTGTCAGTCCATGGACTAGCTGTACAAATTTTACCAATCCACAGAAAAATATTTGACTGTACTTAAGTGATGCAGTTGATTTATATAGTAATCTAGAGTTACTATGCATACTTTCTTACATATGGTAATTATATGAGCGCACACAACCTAGTAAGCATAATTCATAGTCTTTATAGATTACATGGACCAAGTAATTATACATTTTATTGGTACACAATGAGAAAAAGGTTGAAAACACTGCTCTAAATGAATGAAAGACTCTTGCTAAAAAGATTAAATTTTTAAAGCTCTTAGGCAAATGCAAATAAATGAAAATATCTTAGTTTTTCTATACTTTTTGATAAAATCTGATATTGATGATATTTTACATTTAAGGCCAACAGGAAAGCTTGGATGAGGATGATATTTTGCCAGAAAGAAAATGTCCTTGTTTAACGGTGTTTAGTAGTGATGGAAAAATTAATACAGTATTAATGTGCAATATTTTTGGTTGTGATTGTTAGTTAATTCTTGATTACTTTAATAAAAATATTTCTCTTAATTTATGAGAGAATGTTTGGTTCCAAAAGTTAGCAAAAGTATAACTGATTTTTACTAAACCTTTGTTTTGTATAGCATGGATTCATATCACAAGACACTTTCTCAGAACCTAACACTATATTATATGGGGATATTTGTGCAAAATTGTCTGTATAATTTAAGAATATATTATGACACATTACAGTAAAATAAAAATTTAATAAATGTTTAGATATTAAAATCTTACGAAATGCTGTATGCTGACAGTAGAGCATTTCTTTTATTCAGATATAGATCTTTAAATAAGATTTTAATTTGATATATTTAATTATAAATATATTTAAAACAAACTTTCTGCACTTATCAAGATTTTTTTAATCCAGTTATTTCAAAATTAATTCTGATCATTTTTCTCCACAATTCTTGATGTGGAACCATAAAAACTATGCATACTTTATCATTTATAATTTTTTATTTTTCATAAAAGTGATTATTCTTTCAAACTAACTTGTACGGATTTTCATATCTTAGCTGCCATATTTTTAAAATTTACTGCATTCTGATTAGTTAGAAACAACTTACAATCTGCATTTTAGTCTATTTGTATTTCACCAAGACGATTATCATGCATTTGTGTAGACTATCAAATATTGGCCACAGCTGATAAAAACCAATTATGAAAGCTTTGCAAAGTCACTTTGTATCTGATATTTATCCCAAGTGTTGAGTCTTAGAACCATGTTGAATTCAATAATTTCAAACAAAAATTATTAATAGTATTCTTTTTTCTATAATGTCCTGTATATAAATCTATATATTGTGTGTTTGTGTACAGTAGAGCATCGTTTATCCGAATCAATTGTGGACTGGGGTTGTTCAGATAACTTTTCAGATAACTGATTACATATGAAAAAATATATATTAACCTATACCATGTTGAAATTTTTCTGTTGCGTGTTGTTTTGCGTTGAATTTTCGTCAATGTTAAGCATAACAAATTTTTATAATAATAATTGTATCGTTAAAAATTATTTCTTTATTTTGTACAAACAAAATACAGTGGTACCTCAGGATATGAAATTAATCCATTCCGAAACTGAGATCGTATCATGAAAATGTCGTAAGGTGAATCATTTTTCCCCATATGATTACATGTAAAACCAAATACAGTGGGTGATCGGTTAACGAACATAATCCGTTCCAAGACTTTGTTCGCTATCCGAATTGTTCGTTAACCGATTATCGATTTACCATAGGTTTTAATGGGAATTTAATTAATTCGTTCTGGAGACCCCTAAAAATAAAAAATATATACTTTCTTACTACGTTTATTTATATGTAATAATAAAAATACATATATACACAGTCTTGCATTTTTATTAGTCATGTTTTTTTCCGTTTGAAAGGGTTAAAGAATCTGTCTAATGTCGATTGCTTTTCTC
>NW_019388037.1:7725-9397 GCF_000671375.1 Centruroides sculpturatus
TGATTTTTGTTACTCCTTTAGCTGCTTGAGTCTTCTTGATTATACAGTATTTTTCTCAAATTAGATTGAACTGCTGCATACTGTAGACCTGTTCAAGCCACACTGCCCAGCAACATCAGAAATCTTCTGCCCACTCATTAATCTTTAGTATTATACTCTCCCCTTTCGAAAATAAAAACCGATGCAAAACTTAACGAGTGCCTACCCGACAGTCTCGCGAATACATAAAAGAATTGTTTTGTCAGAAAAATAAAAGGCTGGAATTACAAGGGAGAGTTTCAAAGTTCGGAGGAATACTATCCGATAGGTATATACCAGCTTGGGCGTCGATGTCGACGTCTCCCACACTCCGAAAAGTTTCGAATTGTTGCCCGAAGACAAGGAAAGTCCAATCGGTATTCATTATTTTACGCTTCTTCTTATGTTTGTTCTGTGGGGTGTTCGTTGTCTGAACATAAAAATCTTTCGCGAAAGTGTTCGTTATCCGATTTGTTCGTTATCCGATCACCCACTGTAATTCATTCCAACACGAAAAACACATTCAAATTAAAGCTAACATGTAAGTAGTAAATTAAAAAAATAAATAAATTTAGTAAGGAAAACACTGAAAAAATGCATTTTGTAGTTGTAAATGTATAAATAACCATAATAGAATAATAATTGATTTTAAAAAATGTAGTTTTATGCACTTTACCTTTGAGGATAGACGATGGTGGCCGAAGAGAGGGAGAAGGAAAATCACACTAAAACTTAACTTAGATAACATAATGTAACAATAATTTAAAAATATTGATAACTTAGAAAAGATAAAAAAAAAAAATTAGTGTTGTTCTACATATATATATAATTTTTTTTAATTTTTATTCACTGCTTTTTGCTTTCTTTCCTTCACTTCCACCAGCACTTTCACTGGATAGAGGTCGCTTGGTAAAATATCTACTTTGGCTTTGTCTACTTTTTAAAATGTTTCTAAAATGACTTAGGTAAATGTCATTACTCCGAGCAGCATTACGGCCAGTATGAACCTTTTCGGGACGTTTCTTTTCAATAAAAATCAGTCACTTTCTGGTAATATCTCGAGATTTCCTTCATCGAGCGAGATTCTTCCACGACGAAGCAAACACGTGGACTGAGACCAATGAACAGAAGAAGTGAATAAAACATGGTGCCGCGATCTAATGTAACGTCATATGGTGAATTTTTGTTCGTATCGTAGAGCAAAAATATGTTCGAATTTCATGTCGTATCCTGAAAATTTCATATGCTGGGGCGTTCGTATCCTGAGGTACCACTGTATATTGAAAAATATAAAAATAAAAAATTATACTTTAGAAGTTAATACGTTCGATTAAGTATCGAAAATGTTTGATTCACCAGGACACAGTCCTCGGAAAAACACCACACAAAAGTGCCAGTGCTGCCAGCTAAAAAACACACACCAACAAAAAAAATATTTGAGTAGTCCAAGACAGCCAAAAGTTGCAGCACCACAGCACTAGCGGAAATTTAAATTTGCCAACTGGAACACTTTCAGTTGACCGGCTTTTGGATAAATGACGCTCTACTGTATATATACAGTAGAGCGTCGATTTTCCGAAAGTCAATCATCCGAAAGAATTCCAGCGGCAAATTTAAATTTTCGCCAGTGCTGTGGTGCTGCAATCTTTGGCTA
>NW_019388038.1:0-8147 GCF_000671375.1 Centruroides sculpturatus
GAACGGTTTAGAATTACTCCATTCTATTTTGCTTTTCTATATATATACAGTATATAAAGTCTGCTTATCATTAAAAATGGCTTGACGGCATCTTTAAATAAATTTTCTTCTTCGATTTTCGATATTTTGACAGTTTACTGATAAGAAAATCTGTTGTTAAATTCGTACACTTAGCGAGGTTATTGTTCTTAACGTGATTAATGACTCCAACAACTCCTTACCTGTTGATTGATGGCTCTATTGAGTCACACTTACACAAGAAAATTCTTGATGATTATTGCTATTTTTACTAAATTTTTATATAAAATAAATTACTTTTTTAATTCTTAATCATCATTTAATCATAAGATTGTTTTATTTCTAAATTTTCTCAATTTTTTTTTTTTTTTTGAAGATCCCAATTAAAGTGAGATCCATTTCTTGATGCCCGCTTCAATTATGATCTTTGACTCGAGATCAAAACTTGATATAAAATTTAAAAATTTCTATATTTAGCCGCTAAATTTCTAAAAATAAATCCAAAATGTTGTAATTTCTTTTTAGAAATAAGATTCCAATTGATCCCGCTTCAAGCAATCTTCGGGCTTTCAAGCAAACTTCAGGGTTCAGGATCAAAACCCGAACCCGAAATCTCTTTAGGACTTGTGGCATATTTTTAATCCTACTTTTGTATTAAAAAAAACATCAGTATTGAACTTAAAACTATTTCCTCGTCGGGCAAATTATAAATTGTGTAAAACGCGGGGTTAAAACTCCAAATTTTAAAGGTCAAATTCTTTAAATGAATTCCTCGAAGTTAGTTTAGAACTCTGATAATCACGTACTAAAATAAAATTAAAAAAAAACAAGCGCATAACTGAGATAATAACTGATAAATATCGACGTTGTTGGTCCGGAGTGATGTTAATACAAGTAGTTTAATAGAGATACAATGTTCAATATTACATGGGGGACATTACATTAAGTGCGAGTGATCAATATCAATATTGGGCTCACATTAAACCTTTTTGTGAATTCCACGGCGCTTTAGTTATTCTTACTTAATGCTAGTTTAACTGAAGTTTAATTAATTTAAATGCAACGAGATCGTAACAAATCCCACGCGGAGGGGGGGATAAGGTAAAACACTTAATGATTATTTTAGTATAAAGCGATTATACCTTAAATTTCGTTTTGTGAAGGGATAACATGATGTTACGTACTTATATACAACCCTACAGACTTGTTAAGTATACAAAATTCATCATTATACAAATATTTATATAGGGATTAATTGGTGTTTATAAGTTGAGTCATATTTAATTTTAATAAATAATTTAAAAAATTTTAAGTTGATATTAAGTATGAAGATGGGTTGGATTTATGGACTTTATAATATATCAAATTGTTGAAGATGTTATCAATTGTTTATCATAAAGAATTCTAACTTATTTAGTAGGAAATTTAGTGATTAAAATTGCCCTCTTTTATTAATAAACGAAGCATTTTAAATGTAAGAATAATCAAGAAATATTAAATATAATTTTTAATTAAAATTAATCATTAAAATTTAAAAGAAAATTAGAAGTTTATTTAAGTCTGCACGATATTTTTTTCGTTGATAAACACTATAAACCAACTACATAAACATGAACATGATTTGATTGTTTAGATCTTAACAATTTATTGCTATATAATTTATTTATTTTGATAGTTTTTAAATGGAATTATATAAATCTTTCTACTATTCAAGGACGAATATATTAGCCTAGTTGATTCTTCAAACATAACTACACACTTGGATGGTTGCTTGCGGTAAATACCGGGTCCTTCCTTCTGTATTGTGATTGAATTTTGACAACAAAAAGAGGTTACATCACATATGAAAGATAGCATTAAGAACTAGATGTGACGAACTAAATTATCACAGTTTAAATTTGTTTTTAAATATAAATAAAAATAAATAAATTCTTTTTCAGTAGCCAAGTTTAATATCTCGCTAAAGAGGTATCATACTTTTTTAATTGTTTAGGTCCTTAAACTCAAGTGGAATGTCCTCAATTCGTAAGCTAGTATCAAATTTACTTGTGTTTAATTGTCAACAGCTCGAGTTTAATAATAAATCTTTCATTAATTTTCATAGTTTTTTTTAGATTGTGCAAGGCCCTAAGAATGTGTGGATTGCCGGGTCAATTTTTTTTAAAATACAGTTTATAAGTTAAAGTCTGATATTATACAATTTCTAGTGTCCCAATTATGTTGGAATCAAAACGCTGAATCAGACGGATATCGATATTATATTTGTTACGTTTGAGGCCCCCTAAAAGCGCGAAGCTCTGAGCACGCGTGGACTTAAGAGGCCCCTTTTGAATAGTTGTGTAGTGTAAAAACTTGATACTGTATTTGATATTGTAAAGGTTTTAAGATGCTAACTAATACTAAATTCTGAATATAGAAGATAGGAAACTAGGGCTGCAGGTCTGAGGCTCGTTTCTATATGGGAGCCCGAACTATTATTATATTATATTGTGTCTTATGTCCAATATGTTAACTAACAATGGGATTATATGACATAGTTGTTAAAAATTGTTCATTGTATATTGCATATACAATACTTATATAACTCTTAAGTTTAACAGTGTTCAGCAATTTTAATACATATATATATATATATAAAAGAATTCGAGCATCTATGGCATATATGGTTTATACGCTGTGAATATTACTCTATTTTGGTTACGAAAGTGGGTAAATATGCTCTAATTCCTTTCAAACTGGCAACTTTGTTCTTCATGGCTCTGCATTTACATGTGTTTGAGGCCTTTAAAAGCGCGTGGACCTAAACAGGAGCCTAGATTGTTCCAAAACACTCAAGAAAATACATATTTAACTCGAATGGAAGGCAAATCTCCCTACTAGTAGTTAAAGAATAGAATCAGCCCTAAAGAAAAGCCTCAAATTTGATCATATTACTGATTTATATATACATATTTTTTATATATATTTGTGAATGAAGTTTAAAAAAAAAATCTAAACTAAATATTTAGTGTAACACAGTACAGTGAATTATAAATGTTTTGACCTTCTTCTGTTTATTTTTTTATGGTTGGGAGCAGTTGATCCTAATATTGAAGCATAAAAATTCCGTTAAGAGATGTAAGTTTATAAGGGAGAAGGACAAGAAATGCGAAACTGCTTGGTCATAAAACATGATCTGGTTCCCGTCTACTGGAGGTCAGCGTACAGCACAAAACGGAAACGATGACGACAGATAAGTCTCTCTCTCTCTCTACCCCTTTCTTTCTAATGGATAATTATGCACCCCGTTTCCAATTACTGAAGACTGAAAGTTAAAAGATTTCAAATCTTTATTAATAGAAATAATTTAAATATAAATCACTAGCATTTATCTTCTTTTTCCCCTTAATCTCTTACTTTAATTGGAAGCTGTAACCTAAAAATCAAGAGGGATAATTATGATCGATCTGTAAGAAATCTGTTTTCATTTACTTAAATCTTACTCCACCCCAAAGCTTTAAGAGAACTTTATATTAAAATTTATATGTTTCTCACGTAACAGAATTAAAAAAAAAAGCGAGAGAATTTATATTAAATTTTAGTTAAAGGCATACAAATTTTAAACACGTCGAACCTTTTGTAGTAGGCCCTAAATAAGGCCTTTACGTGTTGATAAAACCTCTTTAAATGTGATAGTATGGTCTATAAGTAAAGAACATTAATGAATAAGTATGTCGATGCCTGGCATTTTTAGGGGCATAGTTTCACTGCTTATTACTAACGCACATTTAGGCTATATTTTCTATATTTATATCTGTAATGCCTGTAAAGAAATTGGGCTTAAGGTCTCAAAAATAATTATAAAGCCTTACGTATATAATTTTTCTAATATGACAGTCTGTAAACATCATAGGGCCTGAATATTGGCCAGTAGATGTGATGCTTGAATAAGGTTTTTAAATGGTCCTGTTGGGCCTCCATCAATCTGGACCTTTGTATACAGAAAAATCCCACAAATCTTTAAAAAATTTATGAATTTTTATTGTTTTAAATAGTGTAAAATATATTATAATGTTTAAATAATTATCTGGTGCCTGTAAAAAAGCTAAATTTTAGATAGGCCAGGGATAACAGTTTAGAGGAGTATTTAGTCTATGGCCTGATCCTGTACCAAAGACACAAAGAAAACATTATATGACACTGTTTAAATAGGGCCTTTCAGAATTCTAAAGAGGCCTAGGCCATTACCTTTTTGATGTCCCATTATATTAAAAAATAAATAAATAAAATTACATTTCCTTAATACATTAACCAGCAAGGAGTTGTTTAACTTTCCAGGCAAAGTTTAAAATTTTAGTGGTGCCATCTGTTATCATATTTTATTAAAAAAAACTTTTTATATTTTTAATTAATTGTTATAAAATGGCAAAAAGCTATATTCTAAAAGACTTTCTTATGATTAGGGCCTTGTACAAGGAGACATTGTTACATGTCTTGTTAAATTAGAATTATTAATTTGTACAAGAGAAAAATATAACATATATGATATATAATTTAAAATGAAATTTTCTATTTTATTCAATTTATTATTTATGTAATAATAAGGAACATTTATGAATTTAATATAAGATTTATTGCATAATCATTCATTATAATGTATTATATAGATCCATCAAGATCAATTATAATCATTCCTGATAGAAGATATATCTCTTTGCTTGTGTCTTAAATGATTTTATAAATTAGATATTAATATTTTAATTAGTTTCAGTTAGTTTATGATTCTTAAAATTTTATTTATTCCAAAGTTCAGTAAATTATAAACATTTAATGGCTCTATTGTAGCAATTTAATAAAAAATTGACTAATTTATTTATAATTAAATGTCTCTTTTATAATGCTGAATTATATTTTAATGTAAACATTATATAAATTGTAACTTCATATTTAATATATTGAAACCCAGAAAATGGAAGGACCAACAAGGCCCTAAAATAAAAGGCTCTAAAATTTAGTATTTTACAAAAAAAATGATAAAAAAACAATATTTTTATGTAAGTGGTGAAATATATATATATTTTTAATGAAGAGTGAGGCCTCATATTATAAAATAGCTTCAAATTATTGATGAAATAAATTAGAATCAATACAAATTAACTTTATATTTAATATATTAAAAACTAACTCAGAGTCAAGAGAACCACTTAAAATTATAAGTGTGATAACTATCTTCTAAGTGGAAGTGACAGCATCTGTAGGTGTTATAAGTATAGAATTACACTTGAAATATAGGGCATGAGAAGTTTAAATAAATATAAATGAGCACATTTCATCAGATATAATAAATACAACAAAAAATTTTAATTAACCTTAACCTGATATTAATTTATTTAAGTAGTGAAACAAGCTTTTGTCTTGAGAATGGAAAGTGATTATTTATAAGAATTATTCCAATAACTAAATAATAAACACTAGAAGAATGATAATTAAATTCATGCAGGTAGGATCATATACAGAAGGCCCTATTGGAACCCCTATTGGAACCTGGATACAGAGGGATAGAGTTCAATGTTCAAATATGGAAGATTACCCACTGTACTTAGACAATTGATAAGTAGGACAAAATTTCTTTTTATGTGTCTTTCAAAGCAGGATAGGGCACCACATTTGTGAGTACATAGAGCCCTTTCTCATTTCAGATCCTAGTTGTAAGAATATAACTTAATTGCCATTTAAAACAATAAGTATACTTATAAAGATTTATAAACTTTTAATTAATTAAATTTAAATTATCAATGTATAAGAGATTTATTGCCAGTGAATAAACTAATGGTATATACAAGGATACAAGAGCTTTTTTATCAAGGGCCTCAGACAGTCAGGCCCTAAAATTTATTTTTATTTTCATATAAAGAAACGTTATCACTCTTGATAAAAATAAACTTCATATAACAAATTTTCTTCCGAGAAATCTTCTTGGAAAAAAAAAAATCCATTGGCTTGTACCAAGTAATCCTAGTCAATACCTTAATTAGGGTCTACTTAGAGATGTTTACTTTGTATAGCCCATTGAGAGATCGCTCTTAAGAAAGCGAAAGTTCGACATCAAAATTGGATCTTGGCTTACTTTCACCTACTTTCGTCTTTCGTATCGTTGTAAGAGGAGTTAAATTCAATTTCTAACAAATTCAATTTTGTTATACTCTTCATATTGTAAGATAAACGCATTAATTCAAAAGTAAATTGCATTTTCTAGATAAAAAACAAACAAGAACATCTAAACAATTTACTTTCAGAAATCATCGTTTTATATGATAGTCCACTTATAAATTCTTTCTCCTCCTCTTCTTCTTCTTCTTCTTCCTTAAAATGTATCTAAGAGGAGCTTTTATCTATTTTTATTGGAAAAAATATTATATTATTTATATTTATTTTTATTACAATTGATACAGAATTGCCGTTTTAACAGAAATAATTTAAAAATAAAGTAATTTTTCTGTATTTTTTTTTAAATTTAAAACGTTTTATAAGCCGTATAAAACGTTTGTAATTCTTAAATTATAAATGTACATTGAAAGAGTGGACCTAAATATTAATTCGGTTAGTAGCTTATATATTTTTAAAGAATATATTAAAATATTTATTAATTTTGACCGAAGAGCGTACAAAAATTCTTAATTTAAGTATTTTATTAGTTGAAAATTAGCCCATTGTGTGTTTATGTGGGCCCAATGCAATCCAAATCCAAAAAAAAAAACCCAAAGAGGTCTTACTCTAGAATTAAAAATGCTGGAATAATTATACGTTATGAATGCTGAACAAATAAATTTTATGGCAATGGAGAGAACAAGCCTCTGTAGCATCCATGGATCCCTCTTACTGCTCTTCAAACAACTGTATATAGCTTATATACTCCGAATTACACAGTATATAAACGTCCAAATATATAGTTTATACACTTCCAATTATACAGTTTATATACTTGCAACTATACTGTTTATATATTCAGCAGTATATATATTACAGTAGTTAGAAATACATAGTTGAAATTCAGAATAATATTGATCGTGTAAACAATTATTCTAATCAAAAGTATACATATTTATGACATATAAACTATTAATACTTGTGTAATTACTAGATATCTAGAGAAATATTCCATTAAAAAAACTAATTATTCGTTATCGCTTATACATTAATGAAACTAAACTTAAAAATAAATTGTTGTGATGAGTTGCGTAACTTTTCCGGCAAAAACGTTTAAAATTGCGATTGGCGCCATCTGTTATAAAATTTTATTTAAAACGTTTTTATATTATTAACTATTATAAAATGGCAAAAAGATTATTTTGAGGGTAGAGAAGATTTTTATAAAAAAAATTATAAATGCTAATAACGAATAAAATCTCCATTAAGTCCGACTCCACTTGAGATGCGTGACCCTCTCTATCTCCTCACCCCCTCGACCTTTAACCTTCAAAATTTAATAGCATCAATGTCCCTAATATACAAACCTCCCTGCAAAATTTCATAAATTTTCGACGAAAGGCACGGGAGTTATTAAGCTTTCAAATTGGATGAATAAAATCGTTCACCCCACATACATTAACATTTATACATACAGAAAAACCCCTCAATATATAGGTTTATATATATATAAATTTTTAAATTAAATGAAAAATGAAATAAATTTAATAAAAACATCAATAATTTGTAACTACAAATAGGGATAACGACGAGAATCGCAAGTAATTTGCGTGCAAATCAAACACTTCAATCAGTTACACTATAATAATTCTGACTCTTATCTGAGTTTATGAGCCTATAGGAAACATTATCCTATGTAATCGTAGATAGTAGCTGTCCAACTAACAATAACGATCTGTATTCTCACCACTGATGTTTAATGACAGCTTTGAGTGCTGCGAAAGCAATTTCCATAGCCATAAGTTAGGAAAAGATAAATGATGTTTATGGATGACGAAGATTACGTCGATATTTTTGATGTGATGATTTTTTTTACGTCAAAATATCTGATAAGAATTATAATTTGTTTATAAACTTTATATTATATAAAACTTGCATAATTGAATGTTACTAAAGACTTACAATACGTTCTTTCTCATCTTAATTGTATTCAACACCTGTCT
>NW_019388039.1:0-5154 GCF_000671375.1 Centruroides sculpturatus
ACGAATCGCTTTATTTTTATTGAAGAATTTATGACTTTGAACGAAGAAAATATTTTTTAATTACAGAGTTTTTTCTGTTGAGTTTCTCCGTTTTTTCATCAATAATTGTATACATTACGTTATTAAGAAATAAAATAATGTATAAACTGACGTCATCCATTTCATACGAACTGCTTCCATGGCAACTTGACACGTAAATCCCTGCAGAGTTGAAGCTAAAATTCACGCAATTACAATTTTCCTTTAATTTAACTTATTAGTTTATCGATTTGTTAATTTATTGTCAATAGACAAAAAATAAACAAATTGATAAACTGATACGCAAACAAAATCGGATAAAAGTATGGATTGAGCTTCAGAGGGCGCCCGTTTTATTTCGTTAAACTTTATTCTCTTTATGGATTTCATTGTGATGATTTCAAAACTTCTTGTATGTTTCATTTTAAGAGAAAAGTTTTCAACTAGTAGCAAAAGTACGACAGTTTCCATTAGCAAATTAACGATATATTATAATATTACTGTATTAATCTTTACATGTTTGGTACGATTTGGCAAATCTATATAGGTTTGCCTTAATCCGAAAAAAATTGGGTTATTTAATTTCTGGATGGTTTGGAGTTTGCAGTTTACCATTACATCTTTATTTACGATGTGTATCTTATATTTAAGTGCAGTCGAACTCGGTTATAACTACACTAGGGGATGGCAAGATTTCTTCGTTATACCTTTTAATCGTTATCCTTGAAGAGCAGTGACATAACTTGGAGGAAAATGGGCGGCTGCTTTGGGCGCAAACACGTATGCGAAGCCTTGTGAGTGAGAAAATTTGTAGCTACACCAAAGATGTTTAGTGAAGTTCTTCTCTTAATTTTTGATGTATGAACTTTCATGAAACCGTTCCAATTTATAAAATAATACTCAATTGGACATGATTACTTTTCCTTACCAAAAGACAGTGAATTTCTTATCAGGTTCGTTCGGCTGTTCGGAATACAAATATTAAAACAGAATGATGGTCCAGTCGATAGTAAAGGTTAAATTAATTCTAATAACTTTTACTTAAATGCGATGTTTAAGAGAATCTGTTTTCCACGTAGTTTATACGATTTGCTGAAAAAATATAAACACTTTATCAGCACATAAAAGCAATTATCTGATCATTTTACGAGAATTTTAGGACGCAATTAAAAAAAATTATAGACCTATAAATTCCCACTGTTATCTTTGTGATCGTCTGTCTGTCTGTTTTAAATCTCAAAAACAAAGTAAGAAAAATGAAAGATCCAAGGTGGGAAAATCCCAGTGCCAGGAGTTCCCGATTAACAGTATATGAATTTCTGACACAACCCGAAAACATGTTATTTTACTTTGAAAGTATTCCTCTGAAAAGTGTTAGATAAATGACCGGCACAACTCTACTGTTAGAAAGAAATATGATGTACAGAAACAAGACACAACTAATGTCAGGTAGACAGAATATATTTTATATTAAATTAAATAAAAGAAAAATATGATTAAAAATTACAGTTCGGAATTCTGATTATGTCACAATAAATAGTTTAATTAATCAAGTCTTTCAGACGTTAACTTTCAGAACTTCACGGGGCATCACAACCTGTCTAACAAGGATCACTTCTGAAATATTAATATTCGGCTGCGAATGGTACAGTTCCTTAGAGTTAATATTAGGGAAGAAATGATATCTTAAATATTATAAGATATTATATGGCTATTTTAATTGCTTACTACTTGATGGATATTGCGTTATTTCGTAATTTTCGACTACCGCGATAAACGTAACAATGGTAGACTGATATAACCAATCACATTTTATGCTTTTCGTTTCAGTGTTCGTTATATTTGTTATTTGATTTATATAACTACAAAAATTATCTTACGGAAGAATTTATCACATCGAGTGTCAAATCTAAGACATTTTTAAAAATTTTCTACTTCTATTGTACAGTATATAATTTAAGAAAATTTTAAACATGTTAGATTGTGATATAAATCAAAGGTAAACAGAGATTCCAAGTAAGAGATTCAAATTCGGCAAAAAAATTCTGAAATTACAAAACTTTAAGAAGGAAAGTTTACTTATTCTTTACAATAACTTTTATAATATACTGTATAATTTGAAATATTTTGACAAAAATAATGAACAACAGTCATTTTTTAAAGCTACAACATACGCATTGAATATCCGACAAAAGACAAATTAGCCGTTCAAAAAACGAACAGTAACAAATATTGTTTGTAATAAATTAATTCTGACTGTAGTTTATTTATACCAATTGCGTTCCGACACGTGGTTCAGTGGCGTCACAACATACAGTAAATTACAATTACGCTTGTCGAACTTCTTGACCTGAAAAAGTAGGGACATCTCGTGGTAAAAAACAGAACTGTGAATACAGCCATCGTTCCGTAATTATCCGCTAGTTACGCTATGTAGATGGTTTTAGTTTAAATCTCTGCTATTATTGAAGTACAGTTTTCTGTAAACAAAAGTATTAGTATTACTCGTATGCATTACATTAGCATTCAAAAATACACACTAATACTTACATTAAAAATTTTAATAACGTCTCTAAGAACACCGAAAGAAAAAGAAAAAAGAATATAATGACATGTGAGAAGTATCGAGAAAATCTGTCTCCTATAAAAATTATCGCCGTGTTCCTCGAAATATGCCATCAGATGACGAAAGTATAGATGATGATTAAGATGAAACAAAACAAGAAGCTAGCCTGATTAAAAAAATGTTTAAAGAAAAAAAACACAAAAGTTTTAAAAAAAAAAACAGTCATACTCATATTCTATCAGACAATTGTTAAACAAGGAGAGTCATAAAAAATAAAATATATGTTTAAAAAGTAAACTACAAACGTGTACTTTGTCTCGAGCAAAAGTTCACAATCAAATCTCCAACAACTGTTGAATGACGTCAGTTTATACATTATTTTATTTCTAAATAAAATAATGTGAAAAGTATTGATGAAACTCAACAGGTTTTCTCTGTAATTAAAGAAATGTTTTCTTCGTACAAAGTCATAAATTATTCAATAAAAATCAAGCGATTCGTTGCAATTGCGAATAAATTAGGAAATTAAGACCAAAACAGTCAGTTGTTAAAAATTGTATTAAAATATAAAGAAAATTTTATGATCATTGTGCACATTTGTTTGCCTCTGTACGTATCATTATCCGTTGATGTTACTTTATACAACTTTACAAATGAACAAAACGAAATAAGCTGCTATTGCCATCGTATTAATGTTTTTTTTAATCAAAATTATAAAAATAAAATTAATAAAATATTGGCTAATCTTTATATAATTATAAAATTATCAAGAAATCGCACACAAAAGTCAGTTAACCTATTTGTATCCATCATGATAACAACAGTTTCTTCCAAGCCGAGTTTTTTAATATTTAATCGATCAACTGGTGAAAGCCTGTTCTGAATTCCTTCTCAATATTTCAGAATAAACTTAATAAATTAGTACTTATTTTTCATGCAGTGAAACTTCTAATTAACAATGATTTTTCGTTTTCAACAGGGACTGACATAGCAACGGTCATTTTTACAGAAAAATCGAAGGAAATTCACGCTACACTTCAACGAATCCCGGCAAATTAAAAATGTTCGCGTTGAATGCACTATTAATTTAGATAATAACTTGCCTCTGAATGACTTATGTTTCTATACTGTAAAGTTACGTTAAAAATGGTTGCTTTAAAACAGTTGCTTGTTTCCATGTGTATTAAATAAAGCAGTTAATGTTATGTGTTATTAAACACACATTAGATGTTATTAATAACTAAGACATAATTATAATAAACCGCTACTTGCTGTGTTTATTTATTTGTTTTAGGGAAAAACAGTTATTTTTGAAGTGACTGTTTATCTAATTTTTNTTTAATATTTAATCGATTAACTGGTGAAAGCCTTTTATGAATTTCTTCTTAATATTTCAGAATAAACTTAATAAATTAGTATTTATTTTTCATGCAGTGAAACTTCTGATTGACAATGATTTTTCGTTTTCAACAGGGACTGACATAGCAACGGTCATTTTTACAGAAAAATCGAAGGAAATTCACGCTAGACTTCAACGAATGCCGGCAAATTAAAAATGTTCGCGTTGATTGCACTATTAATTTAGAAAATAACTTGCCTCTGAAAGACTTTTGTTTCTATACTGTAAAGTTACGTTAAAAATGATTGCTTTGGAACAGTTGCTTGTTCCTATGTGTATTAAATAAAGCAGTTAATGTTATGTGTTATTAAACACACATTAGATGTTATTAATAACTAAGACATAATTATAATAAACCGCTACTTGCTGTGTTTATTTATTTGTTTTAGGGAAAAACAGTTATTTTTGAAGTGACTGTTTATCTAATTTTTTCTTTATTTCAACTCTTGCTATTATATTAACTCATACTACGTTATTACAGGTATTAATCTATATATATATATATGTATAATCGAGATGAGTTGATAACAATAATATTAAACGCAGAGCCCAAAAGGTCAAGAGTTAGATGTTATTAATAACTAAGACATAATTATAATAAACCGCTACTTGCTGTGTTTATTTATTTGTTTTAGTGAAAAAAAACATTTTTGAAGTGACTGTTTATCTAATTTTTTCTTTATTTTAACTCCTGCTATTATATTAACTCATACTACGTTATTACAGGTATTAATCTATATATATATATATGTATAATCGAGATGAGTTGATAACAATAATATTAAACGTAGAGCCCAAAAGGTCAAGAGTTAAAACTTGAAATTTGGTACACAGAGTACTGTACGTCATGAGAATGTAGAATAAAAAAATTGTTTGGACATTGTTTCTTGCAGGGAAAAGGGAGAGAGTGAACAATTTCGAAAAACACGGCTTCTACTGTACTATTTTAGATACGGTTTTTTGCGTTTTCGCGAAAAATCGAACATATTTTTAGACCCATCTATGAATTCTTTAATTAGTGTCAAAAGAGGAAAGAGCTAATTATTGAATTCGGCGAAAACAAATAATATTGACTATAATTCAATAATCTTAATTTTCGCTATCGTTACGTTTCCTGCGAGTAACGCCGCACTCATTCACTAGTTAATATACAGTATATTTTTAACCCAGA
>NW_019388039.1:5584-7542 GCF_000671375.1 Centruroides sculpturatus
GTGTCGATCAAACGAGAAAATCACGAGATATTATTACATGCCTCTAAACATGAAATATCTAAATCATCGTCAAGTGTTCCAAGAACTTATTCGACTTAAAGTAAAATAAGTGATTTTTATTTTAAAAAATTTAATGATATTCATTTATATTTCACATAAACTTTTATGCACGCGATACGAATTTAATTTCTTCTGCAAATAAAGAAATTTGAAAAATCTGACCTCTCTGTTTAATGGCTCATTAATGTTGTTATAATTGGTGGAAACAGATGGATCGAACATGCAGAATCCACGTGTACGTGTTGTACCTGTTCGCATTGGATGTGTATAAATATCGACTTCTGCTCGTGGTAACTCATTCTAAACTCGTTTAGATACCATCGAAGATGAACTCGTTGTTGATCATCACTGCTTGTTTGGCCCTGGTCGGTGAGTATGAACTTATAATTGATGACATTGGTTGTTAAGTTTTTAAATGGCATAAATTATTAAAAAGTTATGAAATTCGCGTTATATTTGTTACATTATATTGTATCTTTTGTGACATGAAAACACTCGCAGATTATAGCTTGTTTTTTCATATATGACTTAAATCGAAATTTATATTTACAGAAATATTTCGTTGAAAAATTATAAAACTTCGAATAAACTCATTCTAGTGTTTCCAAAATTAGAACGATTTGTATTAAATTGATCGAAATGCCATAAATTCTATTAAAGTTTAATTATTTACGTATTATGAGATCTGCACTCGATTCGTGAATGGCAATGCAACACAACGGCAATCTGCCAAGAAAGTATTCTTGTCAGGGGATATTCTACGAGTCACTAATCTTCATTATTTTAATATCTATTCTCTACTACTCTACTACTTTAATCTCTTATTTAAGAGTTAAACCTGTAAAGTAAATCAGTTTAATGGCGTTTCTACTTGACCAGTGATGGTCTTTTTATTTAAGTATGAATATGTTGACCTGTCTAAATGAGTGGCAATTATTTTAGTTTAGTAATTCCTATTTGATTTATAGAATTCTCTAAGCATTCGCAGTTAATGTATCTGTTTACTTGAGAGATGTGTANGACCAGTGATGGTCTTTTTATTTAAGTATGAATATGTTGACCTGTCTAAATGAGTGGCAATTATTTTAGTTTAGTAATTCCTATTTGATTTATAGAATTCTCTAAGCATTCGCAGTTAATGTATCTGTTTACTTGAGAGATGTGTGTTAAACGAATAACATCATAAATTCAAATTTACAACAAATTGCATTCACAAGATTTTCATTATAATGTCTTTTACCTGGCTCGATAAGTCGCTGATAGCAAGTGACACATCATCTCGCTAGTGTTTAAAATAGCATATTTATAATCAGGACTGTTTTCAGTTTTTATACTTCATGTGGTACAATAATAATGTAATTTTTAACACATTTGAGCGCAAAGCATTAAATATTTTAATTTTATTGTATTAATAAGTATTATTTNTGACACATCATCTCGCTAGTGTTTAAAATAGCATATTTATAATCAGGACTGTTTTCAGTTTTTATACTTCATGTGGTACAATAATAATGTAATTTTTAACACATTTGAGCGCAAAGCATTAAATATTTTAATTTTATTGTATTAATAAGTATTATTTCATACGGTTGAATAAGACTATTTTTTGTATTTGTTGCAGGAACAGTCTGGGCAAAGGAAGGTTATCTGGTGAACAAGAGCAATGGCTGCAAATACGAATGCCTTAAATTGGGAGATAACGATTATTGCCTGAGGGAATGCAGACAGCAGTACGGAAAAGCGAGTGGCGGCTATTGCTACGCTTTTGGGTGCTGGTGCACACACTTGTACGAACAAGCAGTGGTATGGCCCCTTCCTAATAAAAAATGCAGCGGAAAATAATGGCAACGACTTTTTATTGTCCACCAACAGAAATATTGTAACGCTTCTTAATTTCA
>NW_019388040.1:0-8148 GCF_000671375.1 Centruroides sculpturatus
ACTTTACTGTTTTACCAGAACCTCAGTTTATTATTATGTTATTGTATCAACATTACCATTTTTTAGTGGAAAATTTTGTTTTATCGCATGCTTAGTCTTTTAATTAATTTTCAACGCATCGAATCCACATGTCAAATGTAAGTCCACATTCTTTATTCATCTCTGTCAATCACGGTCTTTTTATAAAAATTGTTAACTTCCTATTATGTTTTGTAGCAAAAAGTTGATGAGGGACTCCATGTCCAAGATGCATTCTAAAAATAAAATAGTGCTTTTCTAATTCTAATTTGATGACCTGTGGTGATGTAATAAGTCTATCGGTAAAGTAAAGTCAATCTTAGTGCTCACAAGCCATTCTCTTAAGTACAGCGTAGAATGTTTGTGGTGGTGTGGAGGACAAAAAAAAGGATGACAAAGAAGTAACTATAAATTAAACAGGATTTTTATTTAACTACAGTTACGTGGTCCTTCGTACACCTGGTTCGTTTACACTAAACACACTTGATCCCAAACTATAGTACGCACACAAGTTCAAAGCCATCCGACAAAATTCTATGCTTTCACAGGCAGGAGACACGTGCTCGCGACAATGCAAAATTACGATTTGAAATACTACAACTAACTTAAATCTACCTTAATCTAACTTATATGCTAAGGAAGAAGGGTGAAGAAATTAAGAGATACGAAGAGAAGAGACAAGTATAAAGGACAGATTTGTGGGGGTACCTGGGTAAACTTGGGAGTCTTCGATCTTCTCTATATCGGTACTTGAATTAACTCAATTTCCTTCCTCTTGATTCCGTCTCTTGAGAATTCGAGAGCGTTTTTCTTGAAGTCTTAATCTGGGTGTCTTTCTAATTTTCGTCCATTCGCAGACGACTTCCAAGCTTTCTCCGTTTGTCCCACTAGGTGACAAACCTTTAGCTTGCTGTTTCCTACGTCTGTACACCTCGGACACTGACCCGAAAGTGTCTTGTTCGTTTTCCTGATGGCCTCAGGGCTTCTTAATGTCCCCTTTTGTCTTCTCCTTTTGTCCTTGGACAAAGGTCGTCCCCCACCCACAGAAAAGGAATAGATTAGAAAGTTCTAGAAACAGACATTAAAGACAAAGGAATTTAGGAGAAATAAAACTTAAATCTACCCCTATTTACAAAGACATGGCATACCGCCACATGTTGATAATGTGAAAAATGTATTTGTAATCTCTATCTACAATTTAGTCTCTACGGGGTGACACCACAATGAGATCTTGCACTACCTCAAAATTTTCCTAGGACAGCCTCTGGTTTGGTCCGTGGAAAAAGTTTTCTTTCCAATTTGGCCCAGAGGCAAATACTGTTGGCCACCCCTTCTTTAGACATTACTGCAAATGGACAAAAAAAAAAAAACAAGGCTGATATGAAAATAGAGTAGCATAGTTGCAGCATTTTTTTTAATAGTTAATGTTATGAACAATTTTTTCACACTCTCACATCTGTTACACTTCAAATATGCTAGTATCACCATATCTGAATATTTTTTTAATATGTTGTTTTATAACATTTAAACTCAAGGAATAATAATAGTAATAATAATGCTAATGATATGGTAAAATAATAAAATAATTTTGATATACATTAAAAAAAAACTAAAATTGTAAAGGTTTGTGTTTCTCCAGTGCCTAGTGTCTTATGCATTTGGCTATTGCCATTACAAGAGGTGAAACTTTCAAATGCTTATAAGCCAAACACTCAATTTTCAGAGTCCTGTTTTTTATAAACATTTGAGAAGTGGGCCCTATTATTTAGTCAAGGAACTGTTTGTGTTTCGGCTAAGGTTTGTTCAAAGCGCGGACCCGAAAGTCTAGCCCTATCCTTGTGAGTAGGTTTTGTAAATTTTTACACATAAATGGCAATACCCAAATTCGAAATAAAATATTTAATTTAATTAAGCATTTTGTTTGTCATACTCAAGCTTCATTAGAATGTTCAGAAAGAACAACAGAATTTGATTAGAACAGTTTTAAACTTCAAATTTAAAAAATATTGCATTTATACAAATATGTATATTTAATCTTATAATGGTTAAAAAAATATAGATAGAAAAATTAACATAAATAACAAACACTGCAAAAATAAATTTATAATTACAGCAAAAATTATTTTATTATAAATTATTTTATTACAAAAAGCTAATATTTTCATCAATTATTGAATATTAGTTGAATATTAGCTATGTAATAAAATTATTTTTGCAGGATTTAAATATTTATTTTCAGTGTCTGTTATTTATATTAATTCTTTCTATCTATATTTTTTATATTTAATTCAAACCATTATAAGATTAAACAAATAAAATGGCAAAACTGTATTTGGGACAAGACTATGTCTTGGAGACTCACTACTTGTAACTACTTGACAAGACTATGTCTTGGAGACTCACTACTTGTAAAATACTTGAAAAATTGTACTTGAAAAATCCACTTGTAACAACATAAAATTGTTTTAATGTCATATTTGAAGCACTCCCAAATTTACAAAATTAGATTAAAAATTTTATTTAACATAGAAGAAACTACGTGTTCAGTCCTAAGGTCAGAGTTTTCTTAGAATGACTGTGGGTGGTACTCTCCCCCACCTGACTTCGGTGGAGTGAGGTGCCTGTTTTGCCTGTTTGTAGAAGAGGGTTGTCATTTTGTATTTTATTTTGACTCAGTTCTCGGTCCCCCCACTACCTACGAGTCTGGATTTTTTTATGCGCAAATGATTTGGGCACCTAATACTCTGTGTCAAACATCAACTCTCAACATGTACTCAAGATATCCTTTATACCTTTATGCTGATAACATAAAATAGCAGTATGATTTTATAAACAAGACATAGTCTTGTCAATATACATATTTGTATAAAAGTAATGAGTCTGTGTAATCAAATTTAATTGTTTTTTCTAAATGTTCTGAGGAAACTAATGTAACATGCAAAAGTGCTTACTTAAATTAAAATATCTTCTATAGTCAATGAATGAAAACTGGTTTAGTACTCCAATAGAATAACAACACCAACACCAATATCTAGCAGAAGGAATAAATTTTACTGAAAACAAATGCTTTCAACTGTCTAAAATTGACATCCTCAGGTTTAAGTGATAGAATACAAAATGAACAGCAAAATTAAAATTATGAAAGTTGGGACAGAATGTTTTTAAAAAGATCATTTCATGGAGAATTTGCTCATGTCTGTTAGGTCATACAGCCAAATGAAATTAGGCAAACTGATGTAGTGCTCTTCAGGCTGTAGAGATTGAATCTGTTTCTTTAAAGTTAATTGTCATACCCTTCTTTGAATGCCTTGTATGTTTCAACTCGTTCTGTGTGTTTTATTTGTGGCAGTTTTGTTGCATGGTATAGGTGTGCTTTATTTATTTAGTAAAGTTTATTTCTTTTGCTGGATATTGGTGTTGGTATGTTATTTTATTTTGAATACAAATGTTGTTAGTTATGTGAAGATAATTTACTAAACATTGAAGTTTTGTTGTATTTAAAAATTCAATTTAGGATACTCCCTCTGTTGACTTCTCTAGTAATCCTGTCTATGAACCAAGCTTTAAGTTTTATGACAAGGCACTCTTAGATGATGCTAAAAACGGGGACCAACATGTTCATGAGTTTTTTTCTCTGCTTGCCCTCTGTCACACGGTGATGTCGGAAGAGAAAGATGGTAAGAATTTTGAATCTTGATTAATATAATGATACCAAGAAATTTTACTGATTCTGATAATGAGACTAGTGATTTTTATCACATCTTTGTTAATTATTTGTAATAAACAGAGACCAAGATTAAAACAATTCACTTTATTTGCCTATTTAACTATGCATTTCAGACTATTCATTATTTTCCAATCCCTTTTCAGGTTCATGGCTTCATTAATTGTTTTAATCTTGGTCTCTGTTTATTGCAAATAATTAACAAAGATATAATAAAGATCACTAGACTTACTATTGGAAGAAAAAACCTTTTATTTATAGTTATATTTGCTCCATTTTAATAATTTTATTAAATGTTTACAAATTAACTGTTGTGTGTTTAATATTATTCAGGACATTTGGAATATCAAGCTCAATCTCCTGATGAAGCTGCCTTAACATCAGCTGCTAGAAATTTTGGCTTTGTTTTCAGGGTAAGCATCTCTCAAACATTTTAATCAATGGAAGAGTTCAAGAATTTGATGATAATCATTGTTTAATCTAGAATCGCACACCTACTACCATATCCATTGATGTTATGGGACAGAGACAGGATTATGAGCTGCTCGCCATACTTGATTTTAATAATGTCAGGAAGCGCATGTCTGTAAATGTCACCATTTTGAAACAGATATTGTTCTTATTATTAATAAGTGTTTTATATATATACACAAACAGGGTCATTGAGGTAAATTCAGAAAAGTTACGTTGTAATGAAAAGCAATTATCTACGTACCAAAGCCTGTTACCGGTGTGAAACTCAAATAAAAAAACAGTACTTCACAAACATTTTCGAACCAGAAATGGTTTTTCTTCAGGTGGTTTTCGATGGAATGCAACAAAATAAGAACACAACGATTTGAAAGTTCATTCGAATAAACTTTCGTTCTTTTCACTTTTTATTTGAGTTTCACACCAGTAACAGGCTTTGGTATGTAGATGACTTCACCCCGGTATTGTTCAATGTAGATATTGAAAAACAATTAAAAACGGGAAAAAATCTATATTCTTACAAAAATTGCTACAAAAGTAGTGAAGAACATATGGAATGAAATTATTCTATGTTATCTCCATTAACTTCTGTGACTTTTTCCAGCCTGACCTGAAATGGCTGCAGGCACTCTTGACCTGATTCCTCTCCATGTTCATCATTGCCTCTGTGATGGAAGCCTTTAGAGCATTCTTGGTATTGTGATGATTCACATTTACCATTGCTGCAACCATGTCCCACACATAGAGTCAAAGGGATTGAAGTTGGAACTGGATGAGGGCCCAGTGTTCGGACTAGTGGAATAGGAGTTTGTAATAAAGCTAAGCCTGCATCTGCCTTGTGGGAGTCCTGGAATGGAGTCCTGTTGGAACACACTTCTAGCAGCCACTTGATCTATCCAGGGCTTCACAACTGTCTCCAGTACATTGATGTAGCAGTCAGCATTTACCCTCAAGCCCTTTCTAAAGAAGTGGGACATCATGACATCACCTTCATTGCACACAACTCTCAGAACCATCACGGAGGCAGGAAATTTGAAGTTGATGATGTACAGTACCATCATGCACATCAAATTTCAAAAGTAGGTACATCAAAGACATTCTAGCAGATCAATGATCATTTTGGTAATTCACCTTCCTGTCCTTGTCCTCTGGCACTGTCACACTTGATGTTGTTCAGCAGGGACGTCAGTTTTCTGTCCTCTTTGCTCTTCTCAGTCAAGAGCTGGCAATTCCTGAGGATGAAAGAATGGTACCAAGACTGATTTCTGACTTTGCCATACCCATTTCTTTTGCAAGGTCATGCATGTCCTGCACATCATTCTAATCAATTTTCTTCAATTTGGCTATGAAATCCATACTTCTCTTGCAATCAGAACACTTATTTTGAGTTACCCTTTCAGGAACCAAATTCTCCTTGTCAGACTCCCTGAACTTCTTGGCTATGTTATAAACTTGTCTTCTTGATTTGTAAGGGCAACTTTCCAGTGCAAATCGATTCTAGTATAGCAGCTCTTCTGTCATATTATCACAATATGTTTGAGCTGGTATCAGATGTTGAGTTTTCGATGCTTTTTTTTTCAGTGACTTGATGCATGTGTATTTTGTCAACAGTCTTATCTCCAAGACTGCTTCAGATTGCTGTGAAGAAATTCTGGATTTACTTTTATGTCCCTGTATATACAGTATATCAAAACAAATAAAATATAATTTCTTAGGTTATTCTCAGAAGAGAAGGAAAATTAAAGCTATATTGTAAAGGTGCAGATTCTATTATATTTGAAAGGCTTCATGCAGACTGTGAAGAGATTAAAACTAAAACACTTGATCATTTAAATGTAAGTTTAACATTTTGTAATTTTTCAGTTATTCAGAAAGTAAACTTTAAAGATGTGTACAGTACATTAATTTATGTAGTAAATGAATAGTATATATCTAAAATGAGCTACATCTAATTTCTCCAGTTTATAATGTTGCTTATATACATTGGTACCTTTACTTATGAGTGTCCCAACTTATGAGTTTTTTGAGATACAAGCTGTCTCTCAGGCAATTTTTTCCTTTGTGTTGAGAGCTAATATTCGGGTTATCAACCAGTTTTAGATACCCTTTGCTAGTTAGTAAGGAAATGCCACAGCAAACCATAGATTAAGAAAAGGAAGGTAAAAAACTGCTGCAATTTCATCATTTTCATTACTCTTCCAATGTCTGACAGTTTAGCATATAAAAAAACACATGATTGAGTGATATAGGAATTAGTTTACTTCCATGTTCTGAGCAGCATCACCATCTTGCATTTATAGAATTTTCCATCTTTTTCTTTATCTATGCAGCTAACACCATGACATCTGCAAAACCAATTTATTGTAGTATATTCATTTGGTTTTTATACAATATTTGTTATTTATAAGTATATTTTTTTATTTAATAACATGTAACAAAAGATTGCAGTTTTTGGTGTGCAGAATGGATTAATGGCATTTTAATGGGAGAAAATTGATTTTCACATATGAGTAATTTGAGTTATGAGTTTTGTCACAGAACAAATTAAACTTATAAGTTAAGTTACCACTGTATTTTTCTACATTTGTGATTTATAACATTATTAGTAAAGCATTTTACTTTGAAAGTGAGCTATCTCCTGATGCTACTTCATTCTAAATTAAGGACCTATCTCCACTATGAATAACATTACTTCATAATATTATATCTGCTTGTTTCTATTTACTGTAATTCAATGCCCTATTTTATTTGATTAAAATTGAAAAATAATAATATTTTACATAACATTTAATAAGTTATTTTTTTCTGCTTTTAGTTTTTTAATTAAAAATTTGGCAGATATTATTAAAGATTGTAACTCTATAAGCCAGTTGGATTTTTTAGAATTTCCTGATCACATCAGATAAAAGCTGAAAACAGTCAAGAAAAGAAAGACACTGGGGGAAAAATTAGAAAAAAGACACATAAGGACACTTTTCAGGATGTTTTCTTCATTAAGGTTTAGCAAGTTTCTAAGTTGTGCTTGTGGGGTCTTCCCCCTTCTTTCTCAGTGTGGAAATACTTTTTCCACTCGGGTGCACAAGTGTGTGCAAGTTTTTTCTATGGTGCTTTTTTTTCATCAGCGAGTTGGTTCTCTTTCTTCTAATTTTTAAGTTTCTAAGGAGATTGGTGAGGAAACCTTCATCGTAACAAAACATAAGCCCCAAACAAAAATAGAATGAAAGGCAAAATAAAAAATAACTAAAAATAACGCTTGGACTTGGTTCCTTACGCACTCACCCTGGACCAATCAGAAGGCTTTTCTCATGGTACTTAAGAAGTGACATCATAACAAAAATTACACGCAACATTGTACAATACAAGAAGACCCGATACATACAAAAAGGAAACTGAGACAAAAAATAATAATAACACATAATCGCGTAGCGCTACACATGTAAAAAATACAGTGGGTGACAAACGTTTTCGAAGTATTCAAAGTTATTCTTCAGGTCAAATAGATTTAGAATGCTTCAGAATGGAACAAAGATTTAAAATAAAATTGAATGTCATTTCAACAAAATCCATTTCACAAGGTGGAATCATGCACTGATGGATATAATTATGGGTTTGCATCTATGAGGGCCTGCCAGGCTAGTGACAGATTAAGCTCCTCCTTCCGGTTGATACAGGTGGTCTCGCGGCCAGCTTTATAAATGGCTATGGCTTCTAGCCATTTAAGATGGTCTTGGTGGGGTGTGTTGGCAATAATTTTGGCCTTGTCAAACTCCACCTCAATGTCTGGATCAGATGCATACATGGCAAGGATATGCATCCGATCTGGACATCTGAGCGGACATTCAACATGGATGGCACAATACTGTGCCATCCATGTTGAATGTATGCTCAGTGTTCTCTTACACTGGTAATTAAGGAGCGTTTGGTAGAACCAATAT
>NW_019388041.1:0-8152 GCF_000671375.1 Centruroides sculpturatus
GTGACGTTTTACATGATGACAAAATATATTATACAACAATTTTAAAAATGAAAGTATTGTCTATTAAAATGTATAATTACTTCAGTTTGAGCTCATAAATGTATTAATGTGATTTAAATTACAATTTTATAATATATGTCCAAATGGTCACTAAATAATAATTGCTTTTATAAAAAGACTGAAAAATATAGACATGATTTAGAAGCTGTTATGTACAAAAGTTAAGCATAAAACAAGCTTTAAAAATGAGTGAATAAAAATTGCTAAAATGCTTCCCATCCCAGAAAGAATTTTAAATAGTTCATGGACAATGATATATAATAGAAAAAGCTAAATGTTTTGACTAAATGTGTTAATAAAAGTAAATTTTATGTGGAAATAATAGAATAGAATTAATAACATCTAGGTACGCAACATAAAATCCAAAACAATCTTGTAAAGTTTATGATAAATTTTGGATTAGATTGCAAACACTTGATTGCTAAATAAATTTTATTTTTTAATATTATAAAAATTTTCTAAGAACTTAAATTTTATATACTTAATGAAAATACTTGTAAATTTATTTATCATATAAAGTTACAATTCTTTGATGAAATAATGAATCAAATCATTAATTTTAGTGCTTATTTGTAAAAATGATTTTAAAAGTAATTTCTTTAAGAAGTCATACTTAAATTTCAATAATGAAACAATTATGTAATTTTCAAGAAAGGTGTTTTAAAAAAATATATCTCTTAATAAAACTGCTTGTAAATCTCGTTCATTCACTTCCAATGAAACCTTCTAACAAACAATAAAATATAGAAATAAATATCTTCTGATAAAGTTCTAATGATTTATTATAATATTAAAAATTTAAACTCTCAGAAGTTCATTTGTGATTTATAAAATTTTAATTGATAAAATAAAATATAAATCTTTATAGAAAATTGCAGAAAATTTCCTTTATATAATGATACTACTATATAATTGAAAAAGTTCAAGAATGTCGTAACTGTTTATACCAAATATAATTTACAATGAGCTATTACAAATAAAGCTATGAAAAAGAGAAAGAACTAAAAAACTAACATAAAGAACAGATGTAAAATCATCACTTATGATTAATTTTACTGTTTCTATAATAATTGTTATTTTAATGTTATTGTAGATGTGGTCAAATTCGCCCACACTTAAAAGGAAGTAAAATACATTTACTACTGTAAATGTATTTTACTTCCTTTCAAAGTGTGTGCAAATGGCAATTTTGATTAATTCAATGTAGACTTAAAACAATACTCAAATATAATTTTTGTTCTAATTTTCTCATTTATAAATAGAAATGATAAACTTATCATATTTATACTTTGATAGAAATATCAAAATTTGTTGTTATCTTATTAAATCAATTACACTTATGCTGAAATTAGCTCAAAGTATTTATGTAGAATTTATAAATTCTAACTAAACTTAATAGAATAGAAATCTATCAAGATTAATGTTTTATATATTCAAATGTTAAGAGTATCTTATTATTCTAAGCATATTTAAATAAGTAAAAATTTATGTAAATTTTAAAATTACATTTTTGTTCCAAATATTCAAAAAAATTGAACATTCATGTTAAATAACATGTAAATTAATTATTAATCATAATTATATAAAAAATAAATATATAATTTTATTATTTCTGGAGATATTTTATCCTGTTACTCGAGTAATAATTAACAAAATTTAAGTTTTTTTAATTTTAATGCAAAAAATTGTTAATTTATAAAATTTTATAAGAAATAAAATCTTATTTTATATTTAATTAGAACAAACTGGCTGATTCAAACTAATAAATTTACAGGATCAATTGGAATGTTAAATTTGTTCAAATTGACAAGGATTTGTATAGCAATATAAAGTACTGTATGTTCTATTTTTAACATATGCAGCAATATATAGACAGTAAAAATTACAATTTTTAAAAATTATATTCTATTAGTTAATGAGTAATATAACTGCATTGAATGTAAATTTGACTTTTTAAACAGGAATAATTTGGAAATATTCCAAAATTTGCAGTTTTAAACATATTTTTGAACACAGTATTAAGGATTGGACAGATAAGTTGACAATATTTTGGATTGTAGAGGATTAGAATTAACATTCTCAGGAAGTTAGAAATTCCTAAAATTTCTCTGGACAAAATGCAAACATTTGTAAAATTTTGACAATGCTTCATTACATTAGATGAACAAATTTTAAATAGTTTCTTATCTGTTGATCTGTTGAATATTTCTTATCTTTATGTACTTTCACATGCCATTTTTTCTTTTGTCATTTTTCATATCTGCATAACAGACTGAGAAATAGTTTCATTTAATTAAACATATAATGTCCTTTTACATTTTATAAAGCAATTAAACTTATTTTCTTGTGTTTAATGAAACTTAGGTAATATGATTTGATGCCAAAGTTACTATCATCATCTCCTAAGCAAAATAGAGATTTGTCTTTAAAAACATCTGTGTGAAGATTTTTTTGTGAATATGTAGTATTGTGCCAACAAATATTTCTTCCCTGCAATAGTAGCTAAAAAGTTATAAATAAATATGTTTTTTTACTTTAACTGAAGTCTGTCCAATTAGAAACTTGTAAGTTAAAAAAAAATTTACTTTGAAAGAATTTATTACCAGTTAGTAAATCAGTTCATAATCAGAATTAATTTTATAGAAATTTTTTGATAGAAACATTGTTCTTGATTTTCTAAAGCATTCTCATGTAATTATTATTATTATTATTATTATTATTATTATTGTTGTTATTGTTATTAATTAAATCATTAAACGTGCAATATTTTCAAAGTCAATATTCATGAAAATGTCTCTTCAAAAATAAATTTATACAAAACTAATCATAAATTTTCTCTTTAGAGTTTAAAATTTAAACTATATAATAACTATGATTGCATATCTTGCATCTTACTCTATAAGATTATTGTTTTAAGGAGTTATTACAATGTAATCTGATAATTTTAAGATTGTTAACACAAGATAACATAACACTTCAATAGTAAAAAATATATTTTTTGATAAGTAGGCTATTCTGAATGTCATAAATATATTGCTTCTCGCATTTTAAAATTTTAGTTTATAACTTTTTTTGATTTTTGACCATTAAATTTTTAATTACAAATTATCTTTCACTCAGAATGGGATTTACAAATTATATGCATGTAAAATGATGTAAAATACATGATTAAAAATTACAGAAAAGAATGTTGATGAAATATTGTTACAACAAATTTGGAAAAATTTCCAAAATTTTAATGCTGCTCTTAAAAATTACTTATTGTGTCTGTAGTTGTTAAAATACACAGATTTAACCAGCGGTATGAACTTGGGAGAATGTGGCATCAAATCAAATGAGCCAGTACAATTTAAAATGTCTAAATATTGATCAAATTTTAGTATTTCCTTTACATAGCATTTATCTAAATATTCAAAGTATGCGTATTCTGGCAGGGTTGGCTATTGGAGGTTGGCAAATGATAACTTGTAGTGTGCAAACATTAGTAAATATAATAAAAATATAATATTGCTATAATTTAAGGATATGTTATAATTGCCAAGTTTGCAAGTTATGTAATTTTTTAAGTTATATAATAAAGAAATAGACTAATTTGGAAAATATATCAAAATTTATCACTCTGGAGAAATTTGTTATTTTGAAACTTTAAAATCATTTTAGAATGAATTGACTTTATAAATTATCATAATGTAATTCTAATTTATGTAAAGTATTGTCATTCTTTATTATTTAATCAAGTTTATTGTATTGTAAGTTAAATTTACAAAATTATTTGCTTTGTTTTATAAAATATTTTGAAGTATACTTATTTCACTTGTATTTGGGCAATAACTCAATGCCATCCAATTTATAATAAAGGTACTGTACAAATAAATCAAAATTAATATTATCGCTATACATTTTAGCAGCTATTAAGAACTACTTCTTAATAGATTTTATTAGAAGAAAACTTTTTGATAATTAAAAAGTCGAATAATCGTAATTAATGTACTATACATTTTATATATATTGCACAATTGGTTAGTCTTTTAGGGAGTATATGCAGTCAATCCACAGTACAAAAACATCAGTCTTTTTTATATTCCTATCAGTGGCTGTTGTTTAGAGGTTTGACCTCATAAAATTGAATGATTTATTATTTAATTTTCTTAACAATTACTTGGATTTTGGAAATACCTTTGCACTTGTAATTGCATTATAATCATTTACATTAGATGGTTAATGAATGCTTAAAAAAAATTAAATATATTAATACTCAAATGTCCACATACATATTTTGTACATTAATTGGAAAATTGTTTTTAAATTTATATTTTTCTTTCTATGTAAGCTTTCTTTGCAGTTGTTTAAATTTTTTTGTTTGTTTTTAAAGCCAATAAAATTTCCTCTCCTAATGTTTTCAGAAGTGTTATAACAACTTTTATAAAATATTTCAATATGTAATTAACAGTTTGCCCAATAATGTCTACAAAGTGGAAAAATTAAATACTTCTTTAAGCAGCTGCATACAAAAATAATAGTAATAAAATTTAAATTATTAACACTACTTAATACAAATATATAATAGATATGTTACATCCTAATCAGTTTTTCTATGTAATTTATGAATTAGTTGTAAAATTCATCAGTTCTTTATTAATTGCATAACTAAAATCAATGATGAATTGTCTATTAATGAATATTTTTAGACTTTCAGGAATAGAATTTGTTTGCACTCTATCAATTGAACTATTCATATTTTTGAGAAAAGATGCTTTCAAGGGGCTTTTTTAATCATTTTTTTTCTTAATTAAACATTAAACTAAAATTAATTTATAGTTTTTTGTAACATATTTCAAATTAAACAATCACAAATTTACAATATTATTTAATTTTATTAGAAAATTTTATATTTTATTTATCATTATAAATGAAATGTGTTTGAAATTTTAAAAAAATGTATAGAAAAATTAATAATTAAGGAAATTTTATAGAACTCTAAAAAATATTTTTCTAATCAAAAGGATAATTTTAGCAATTCTTTCAAAATATAGTTTTGATATCAAAGTTTATTATATTTTGACAAAGGAAAATTAAAAACTTTCTTTTAAAAAAATTGATTTTGCTTTTTTTTTTTTAATCAGTATTGATCGCAAATTGTTTATAATAAGAAATTACTGACACACAATATTAAGTAATCAGATATTCCTTAACTTTTCTTAAAATAACTGAACTATGAATGAATGATTGAAAGCATTTTTGACACAAGATTATTAATAGTCAATATATATATATATTCAATAAGCATATAATATAATATCCAGTTCATTACTTAGAACAGTCAAAAAAGAATTTTAGAAGTTTCTTCTCTGATTGTTCTTACATTTTTCAACTGCTTACTAATCGTTTTTCTTAGATTAGGAAGGAATTTACAAAGGAATTAAGATGACCAAGTAATACCTAAGTCTTAATTGTTTACAAGTATAATGTGATGTTCTGTATACTCCTTAAGTCAGCTGCAAAGCTTTCGGTATTTTGCCAACTGTGTTGATACTTGAAAATGTTAGTCAGTTGAAGGATACAGTGTAGCCAGCCAACGTTGCAATTCGATAACTGAAATGGTTATATAAAATTCTTTGCAAGGTTAAAGAAAGTTGATTCTTGTTATTTGAATGGCCCATTTGGCAATATACTTTAGTACCCATGAAAAATACAGTTCAAATTGTTCTCCATATGATTTTTGTCCAACTCAATTAAGTTAATAATTTTATTTTTTTTTATGAATTAATATGATTGCTTATTAAATGTCATTTGCTAAATTTGTTTATTCAATTAGTTGTCAAAGTTTTTGATAAATTTTCATGAATGTCTTTGTAATATTTTCTATTTTAATTTGCAATTTTCTGATTTAAATACATATACATAGAATGAAATAATGTGCATAAATTTAAATTCATATTAAGAAAGAAAGTTAATTGAATTGATTCTTATCTTAGTCTCAACATTCTAGATAAATTAATGCTTTAGTAGAGCATTGAATGATAGTAGTACACTTAAAGACTTGATTATACCTGAAACATCTATTTGAATGATATGTTATAGTATAATTCTAGTTTTTATAACAAATCATTCCACTTTTTTATCATTTATTATTATTATTACTTTTAAATAGTATAAAACAGTTACATAATTACTTCATTGTTACCTATGTAATGGAAGAATAATATAAATATTACAGTAATAATTCAAGTTGAATAACTTTGTAACAATATTTATTCATACTCCAAGATATTTCCATACACTGTCTGTTATGCAATGCACTTATTATCTTTTTCATTAGCGCCCTTTTTATAATATTGCTAAAGAATAATTATACAATATTTTTAAAAACTTTTATATAAAATCTTAAAAGCCATATTAATCATAAAACTATAAAAGAATTATAAGACAAAACAATTATAGTAAATAAAAAAGAGAAATGATTGCACAGTTTAAATATAACATCTCATAAAAATTATATTGACTTTGAAGGTTAGTTTTTTCTTTTATACTTCCTTTTGATTACTAAAAAAAGAAAGAATTCTTTGTTCTCAATATCTTAAACAGCAAGTTAAAAAGAAGTTATATTTATATCATGCAATAAAAGTAGAATGTAAGATTCTTATCTTTCACAATATTATTTTATTTTCTATGATAGTAGTCCTTTTTAGGTCACTGTGTCTCTGTTTATCTTGAAAATTTATCTAAGAAATCAGTCTATACAAAAATAATGGATGTAGCTTTGTTATTAAATATGATTTTCTGACTTTTCATTATTCGTGTCATTTTTCATTTTTGATATTTTATATTTCTATCAAACTGTACGAAAAATTACCTTATTCATTCTCTTTACAACTTTCCTTTTTTGCAAAAGATCAATGAATGACTTTTACCTTTTTTATGATAATTTAAAAGTATTTTATTCTCTATAATTTAATGTTGTGTAATGTTTGTTACATGAATAATGTTTATAGTAAAAAAATTTTAAATAAAATGAAATCTTTCTAATGTTTGATTTGAATTTATAAATGCCTTCTTAAATTCTTTGTAATATAAGTTTTATATTTAAATTATCATACGTTTGTCACAAATCACCGCATTGTCTTAAATATCATTTATTACATAATAACAAATTATGAAAAAATTTAAATATAAATATTACAAAGTTCATAATTTAAGATACAAGCCTCAATTATATAAAAATCAGTCATTTAAAATATAAAAATTTACTTCAATTAGATGTTTGAATAGCTCAAAACTATATTTTCTTTTACAAACTATTAATGAAATTGGTTANTTTATTTGCAAACAAATAATAATTCAAAAATTGTTTAAATATAAAAATTTACTTCAATTAGATGTTTGAATAGCTCAAAACTATATTTTCTTTTACAAACTATTAATGAAATTGGTTAAATGATGACTATATTGATATAATTTCATTTAGTTCTTTAAGCAAAAGATGCTATTACAGTTAATCAGATTTTTACAAGTATCATTCAATGTATTATAAACAAGTATTTTTGAAACATCAATTATTTATTTCAAGTGTTTCATTTTGTTTTCAATTTGTGTTCAATTTGTTTCATTCAATGCAAAAAAAAAAAAAATGGAAGCATTTTAAAATGAAATTTTTCTGATACTTGAAAGACATTTCTGAAGTTTTTCTTTTGTTCCCAATAAAACTATTCTTTTTTCATATAAAATATTTAGGCTGATTTAAAATATGGAAACATTGAGTTGAAAAGACTTAACTTACTTTTTCTGTTCCTTACATTATTATCCATTAAAAATATTAGTCCTAAATGTAGTTTTTACAAAATTTCTAAATGCTATTTATTCAACATAGTGTAATGTTGAGTGTGTTTATTCAGCCTATTTTTTTAGCTTGAATAAATAAGTTTTTTTAATACTTAAAGCTATTCACCATATGATAACTTAGATTGTTGTGTTGTCTCATTAGTTGGAATTAAAATAATGATTACTTTATTTGTATTTTATATGACTTAAACACAACTATTAACTAATTTTCAGTTTTTTTTTTGTCAATATTGCTTTATATTTTGATCAATAG